>NW_028238446.1:15000-20548 GCF_041429995.1 Eschscholzia californica
TAACATCGATGAAGCTACCGCGAAGGCTATGAACTTAGAAGAGGAGAGCAAATTGAAGAAATGATCTTAAATCTTTGTGTACTAACCCCTAATCGAATTGTTTGGGATTCAGAAGTGAAAGAAATCATTTTATCTACTAATAGTGGCCAAATTGGTGTATTACCAAATCACGCCCCTATTGCTACGGCTGTAGATATAGGTATTTTGAGACTACGTCTTAACGACCAATGGTTAAAAATAGCTCTGATGGGCGGTTTTGCTAGAATAGGCAATAATGAGATCACCATTTTAGTAAATGATGCGGAGAAGGGTAGTGACATTGATCCGCAAGAAGCTCAGCGAACTCTTGAAATAGCGAAAGCTAACTTGAGTCGAGCTGAAGGAAAGAGACAAACAATTGAAGCAAATTTAGCTGTCAGACGAGCCAGGACGCGCGTAGAGGCTATCAATGTAATTTCCTAACTAGTTGGTGCGCCCAAAAAATAAGTTCTGTTTATACACCATATTTGAGTTCTGCCGATTGAATCCAATCAAGTGTAATGGAATTCTGATGTAAGAAAAAAATAAAAATAAATTTACTAGACTACTAGTAAGGGGGGTAGAAAAGAAAAAAAAAGAGGGTGTATATAAAAACTTATTAGATACCAGTGACTCCGGTATCTAATAAGTCCTACCTACTATTGGATTTGAACCAATGACTCCCGCCGTATGAAAGCAATACTCTAACCACTGGGTTAAGTAGGTCATTTATCATCACAAAGAGAAAGAAAAGGGACCCATCATATCGATGGATTATAGATGGAATCTTATTTCTAAGCAATACCAATTCTTGGCAGGAAACAGACCAGAAGCTCTCATGTCGGATCATAGAAGATTCATCTTGACAAGAAATTATTTACATGATAAACTATCTATCACAAGCACAAGGGCTATAGCTCAGTTAGGTAGAGCACCTCGTTTACACGCGCGCCAATGTTTTTTCAGGGGAGTCCATCATGCAATCAACAGAATTGATCTTATTGAGAAATCGATGTCTTACTCCACATATTCCAGGGAACAAGAGAACAATAGCCTGACAAATATTTGGTTCGGTCCCCTTTGGATGCCAATTTAGGCTCCAAATAGAACCCATCGTTGATTTGATAATTGATAAGGTGAATACCCAGTGCATTCAATGCTAGGCATAATGAGTATAAGGACCTCAAACAAATATCTTTTCGTACTATGAACTTTAAGGTGTATGAAGTTTCATATTTGACTCTTTGAGCAGAGCGATAGAGACTTCATTTAACTTAGGTTGATCTAGGCCGGAGGCAGACCTACGTCAAGGCAACTCTTCTTTGAAACACTTTGGTATTGCTTCTGGATCAGAATCAAAATAATGAATTAGAGCACGTGGAGCCATCTCGTTATCTTTCTGTGAAGAAAAAGTATGGCGGACTATCTGATATTTATATCAGGTGATGAAAGAGCCCAATGCAAAAAAAGTGCATGTTGGGTCTTTGAAACAGTTTGAATCATTTCGATAATAATAAGTTTGATCTGTTTTACCGAGAAGGTCTACGGTTCGAGTCCGTATAGCCCTAATTGATTTGATTTTTAATGAATTTAAAATTAACAAAAAATTTGTTTTGTATAGTTTTAATTTCCTCATTCTTGCTTGTTGGTTGTAGCTGTAGTCGGACGGCCGGTTGGTCCATCGAAATAGAATAATTCTTGCATGCTCTGAATGATCCCCGCGAGCGAGCATGAAACTGAAAACAAAAATGCATTTCAATGGACCCAATCGGTATTTTTTAGATCTCGGATAAACAAACCCATTCTTCAATCTTGGTGGGTGAATTACATATGAATTTTTCATGTTTTTCTATCCACGATCAAAGAGTTAGTGATATTCCTTTTCTTTGGTTTTGGTATACCTAATCCAAAGTGAATTTTTGAAGTCAAAATGATGACCCGAGCCCGGCTAAAAACTCCAACCCAAACTAAATCCAATCTGATAGTAAGTCGCACGGATCCAGGACCGACATATTATTTTTCTTGTATTTGTGGAAGAGCCAGAGTTTGAAAAACGAAACTCCTTGGAAAGTTTCATTGTAAACATTGTCAAATGGGTTCATCTTCGTATAACCGGCCTAGCAAAACACAAATCAAGTAATCTTATCTTAAACACAAATCAAGTAGTCTTATCTTTCGGTAAAATATTTATTTTTTTTGTATCCCAATATACCCCAACCCAATTGCCCACCATTCCAATTCTACCAATGCTGACTTTATGCAAGAAGATTGGGGGTCCGTTTGAACTTGTACGAGTTAAGAAGCCCCCGACTCATCGCTTTTTTTGCGGAAGAACAGCCCAACTCATTGTTTTAGAGATACTGAATGGGTCCTAAATCTATTAGTGTTTGCACCTCTGTCTATTTCCATGAGTTATTGGGGGATTTGGGCTGTCGAATCGTTTGATAATGCGGGATTCCATTCGAAGTTTCTTCCGTAGATCATTTATGATTCGGCTGACTCTATCATTGTGATACGCTCCATTGTGTAGGGTTGTTTCAAAATCAATCTTTTTATTGACATGAAACCTAACCCAGTGGTTGGTCTTACTTTCACTAGTTCTGATTACATTTTAAATTAACAAGGATTTCCATTCATTTCGGACCCATTTCAAGTACTAAAGATCGGGGTTTGGAATGATTCTTTCAAGACTTCGAGCTCTAATTTCATAATCCGATTTTTTTGTTTTTTGGGTAGGTGCAGGTCGAGGCAGTAGAGGCTCAAAGCCTGTAATTTGGGGATAGAAACTTATGAATTGTTATATGATATGTTAAGGGTTTCTCGCAATTCAATGCATTGAATCAAATCCATTAAGTCGAGAACAAGGGGAGAGAATCAAATAGGTCAATGCATTCTATTTCCGTATTTAATCAATAGAAGCAATAATCCTCTAACTGGATCTTAATGAAAAGCATATACCAATACAATACCATTTGATTCTCTTATATGAATATTCATAAAATAGATAACATATGTATAGAATTCATTATTATTATTATTTTTATTAATAATATCAATATCTTAACTTAAATCTTAAGAAAAAGTCTATACAGAATTCTATAAAATTCTAAATAACTAATTAAAAATAAAATTTTGAATTCCTTTTTTAGCTTTTTTTAGAGAGAATCTGAAACGAGATAAAAACGAGAAAATTTTTTTGTATAAGAACATGATATGTCTATACCATATCGAAATAGAATTGAAGTAAATGGAAATAGGATTCCACTCGATGAATCTTGAAACAAGACACGACCTACAGCAAAAAAACTGGGTGGTTCAATCAAAATTCATTGGTATTTCGGCTAAAGAGTTATAGATGAATTCACAATTCCGATTCGAATTGACTAATACGGTATATTTTCCACATTCATAGGAGTGCATCTATGTTTCTGCTTCACGAATATGATATTTTCTGGCATTTCTAATAATATCAAGTCTTATTCCTATTTTGGCATTTCTAATTTCCGGAGTTTTGGCCCCGATTAGCGAAGGGCCAGAGAAACTTTCTAGTTATGAATCGGGTATAGAACCAATGGGCGACGCTTGGTTACAATTCCGAATTCGTTATTATATGTTTGCTCTAGTTTTTGTTGTTTTTGATGTTGAAACGGTTTTTCTTTATCCATGGGCGATGAGTTTCGATGTATTGGGTGTATCTGTATTTATAGAAGCTTTCATTTTCGTGCTTATCCCAATTGTTGGTTCAGTTTATGCATGGCGAAAAGGAGCATTGGAATGGTCTTAGCTCCTGAATATTCAGACAATAAAAAGAAAAAAGAAGAAAAAAATTACATTGAGACAGTTATGAATTCCATTGAGTTTCCGGTACTTGATCGAACAACCCAAAATTCAGTTATTTCAACTACATCAAATGATCTTTCAAATTGGTCAAGACTTTCCAGTTTATGGCCGCTTCTCTATGGTACCAGTTGTTGCTTTATTGAATTTGCTTCATTAATAGGCTCGCGCTTCGACTTTGATCGTTATGGCCTGGTACCAAGATCAAGTCCTAGGCAAGCGGACTTAATTTTAACAGCCGGCACAGTAACAATGAAAATGGCTCCTTCGTTGGTGAGATTATATGAGCAAATGCCTGAACCAAAATATGTCATTGCTATGGGAGCCTGTACTATTACAGGAGGGATGTTCAGTACTGATTCTTATAGTACTGTTCGGGGAGTCGATAAGCTAATTCCTGTGGATGTTTATTTGCCGGGTTGTCCGCCTAAACCGGAGGCAGTTATCGATGCTATAACAAAACTTCGTAAGAAGGTAGCTCGAGAGATCTATGAAGATCGAGTTGGGTCTCAACAGGAGAATCGATGTTTTACTACCAATCACAAGTTTCATGTTGGACGCAGTATGCATACTGGAAATTATGATCAAGGATTACTCTATCAATCGCGACCTACTTCAGAGATACCTTCTGAAACATTTTTCAAATACAAAAGTTCAGTATCCCCCCACGAATTAGTGAATTAGCCAGGCTGCTTTTCATTTGTGCAGAATTACAAATGGTGGTCAATTTTCAAAAATTTTATCGTAAATGTGAAATACTTATACAAATGAAAATCCGGGAGAGATTAAAAAGATGCAGGGTCGTTTGTCTGTTTGGCTAGTCAAGCATGGGCTAGTTCATAGATCTTTGGGCTTCGATTACCAAGGAATCGAAACTTTACAAATAAAGCCCGAGGATTGGCACTCCATTGCTGTCATTTCATATGTATATGGTTACAATTATCTACGCTCCAGTGTGCCTATGATGTAGCACCAGGTGGACTGTTAGCGAGTGTGTATCATTTTACGAGAATACAGTATGGTGTGGATCAACCGGAGGAGGTATGCATAAAAGTATTTTCCCCAAGGATAAATCCTAGAATTCCTTCGGTTTTTTGGATTTGGAAAAGTGCGGATTTTCAAGAACGGGAATCTTATGATATGTTGGGAATCTCTTATGATAATCATCCACGCCTGAAACGTATTTTGATGCCCGAAAGTTGGATAGGATGGCCCTTACGTAAGGATTATATTGCCCCTAATTTCTATGAAATACAAGATGCTCATTGAATGAATGATAAGAAACGAACTTCACCTTCTACGCCGCGAGATATTCGCGGAATATTTTTACATTCTGGTCTAGACCAACCAGAGTAATTGGACTCTCATTCATATTATGGATGGGCTCGGGCTAAAAAAATTAGGGCTTCATTGAGATTCCCAAATTTGGAAGATATGAATTTCAGATGAGCCGGGCTAATAAGATAACAAAACGAGTTCTGCACCATGAACTTTGTACCGCGCACATCGCTTAGAGGGGCGTCACCCGGGGGGGGGTGGAATATGAAAGAAAAAACAAAGAAATGAAGGGGATGGGATTCTATTTGTACTGTATCTGAAATGAATATTGTCTATTCCCGATCTTTCCACTCCTCGAGACTCTACTTTACTTTTTGGTTTTTCAAGTAACTAACTTAATTTTTCAGATATGTAT
>NW_028238447.1:7500-10000 GCF_041429995.1 Eschscholzia californica
AAGGCCGTCGCATGCGCGTCCCGTGCCGTCCGAGCCTCACCAAGGCCGTCCCATGCGCGTCTCGTGCCGTCCCATGGCGTCCCGAGCCTTACAAGGCCGACCCACGCCTTACGAAGGTCGTCCCATGCCTTACAAGGCCGTCCCATGCGCGTCCCGTGCCTTACAAGACCGTCCCATGCCTTACGAAGGCCATCCCATGCCTTAGCAAGGCCGACCCATGCCTTACCAAGGCCGAACTATGCCTTACCAAGGCCGTCACATCGATCTCGGAGAAAGTACATCATCATGACATCGGAATACGGCCCCAACATCGATCTCGGAGAAAGTACATCATCATAACATCGGATCGGATGTGTATCCATCGAAGTTCCATCGACACTTCGAGAAGATCGAACATAGCTTCCTAGCATGTTAAAGGTTCGGTGCTAATGGGAACATAAAGATCCCACGACGTTCCAAACGAAAGTAAAGTGTTCCGTGCGTGTGAACTACGTTGTCCCATGTGCCGGCTCTCGACTCCTAAGATGTCCCATGTAAATGCCCTTCGTGGGAAAGAATGTCCCGTGCAAGACGCCTTGATGATCCCCATAAGGTGTCCCATGTGCGTCCCATGATGTCCCATGCGCGTCCCGTGCCGTCCGAGCCTCACCAAGGCCGTCCCATGCGCGTCTCGTGCCGTCCCGAGCTGTGCCGAGGCCGTCCCTTGCCGTCCCGAGCCTCGCCAAGGCCGTCCCGTGCCGTCCGAGCTGTGCCGAGGCCGTCCCATGCGCGTCCCGTGCCGTCCGAGCTGTGCCGAGGCCGTCCCGTGCTGTCCCATGCCGTCCCGAGCCTCGCCAAGGCCGTCCCATGCGCGTCCCGTGCCGTCCGAGCCTCACAAAGGCCGTCCCGTGCCGTCCCATGCGCGTCCCGAGCCTGACCAAGGCCGTCCCGTGCCTCACCAAGGCCGTCCCATGCGCGTCCCGTGCCGTCCCATGCGCGTCCCGAGCTGTCCCATGCCGTCCCGAGCCTTAGCAAGGCCGTCCCATTCGCGTCCCGTGCTGTCCCATGCGCGTCCCGTGCTGTCCCGTGCCGTCCCGAGCCTGACCAATGCTGTCCCGTGCGCGTCCCATTCTTTTGGCTCGGCTGGCCCGTGCATTCTATGGGGTCGTGGGACATTTCGAAATCCACCCGGGCCACTTCGACTCTCTCTTCATTAATACTATTGAGGTATTATTTATGAATTATTGGAGAAAAGAAACGGAGGAAAATATTTTTTTTTCTATTTTTTATGAATTTTCCGGTGTTTATTCACTTAAAAATTCATAGAAAAATAAATATTTATCGGAATCGCTATTATAATATATCAAAAAAATCCTTGCGAAAAGACCTTTCCGACGAGTATAAGTTTGCTGGATTCCGACGAGTAACGAAGGAGTAAAGGCCCAGTATGCTTGGTTAAAAAATTGATGTTTCCTTGTGAAAATAGGAAAAACAATAACTTTGCACTATAAGGGGGAGGGTTGAGCTCCTTCCCCAGAGCGTGCACAGCACTTGTGCTGGCACGTTCCCTAGTGCTCGCCAAGCACCATAGGGCATCCAAAGGGCAAAGCTCGGCCTACTACATGATGGGAAGCTTCTAATATGTCGGAATACGAAGAGATTTCGTGCGACCCGAAGCTCGGCTCGGGCGTCCCGGCCTGTCCCGAGCTGTGCCGAGCGCGTCCCAGGCCGTCCCGAGCCAAGTCTCGGGCGTCCCAGGCCGTCCCGAGCCAAGTCTCGGGCGTCCCAGGCCGTCCCGAGCCAAGTCTCGGGCGTCCCAGGCCGGCCCGAGCAAAGTCTCGGACGTCCCAGGGCGTCCCGAGCTGTGTCGAGGCCGTCCCAGGGCGTCCCGAGCTGTAGCGAGGGCGTCCCAGGCCGTCCCGAGCCAAGTCTCGGGCGTCCCAGGCCGTCCCGAGCAAAGTCTCGGGCGTCCCAGGCCGTCCCGAGCTGTGCCGAGGCCGTCCCAGGCCGTCCCGAGCAAAGTCTCGGGCGTCCCAGGCCGTCCCGAGCTGTGGCAAGGGCGTCCCAGGCCGTCCCGAGCTGTGGCAAGGGCGTCCCAGGCCGTCCCGAGCTGTGCCGAGGCCGTCCCGAGCCTAGTCTCTGGCGTCCCAGGCCGTCCCGAGCTATGGCGAGGGCGTCCCAGGCCGTCCCGAGCCAAGTCTCGGGCGTACCTGGCCGTCCCGAGCTGTAGCGAGGGCGTCCCATGCCGTCCCGGGCTGTCCCATGCGCGTCCCGTGCCGGCCCGAGCAACAGCTCGGGCGTCCCGTGCCTCGGCCCTTCCAAGTGGTGCTTCGTCGGACATCTCGATATCCACTCGAGCATTTTCGACCATTCTCCATATGTGGGTGTGTGGGTATTTATCAGGAATATTGGAGAAAGAATCGGGAAAAAAATATTTTTTTTCTATTTTTTTTGAATTTTTAATTGTTTATTCACTTAAAAATTCATAAAAAAATAAATATTTATCGGAATCGCTATTATT
>NW_028238449.1:10000-17500 GCF_041429995.1 Eschscholzia californica
TGGGAACGACGGAACCTGTGACTGCAGAAGATTCTATTGAAAACGAATCCTAATGATTCATTGGGTGGGATGGCGGAAAGAACCAGGAATCAATTCATTTAGAGGTCATGGGCTGACCTGACCCTACGTATGAAAGAGATATTGAAAGAGTCCATATTCGCCCGCGAAAGCCTTATTGGATTGCTAAGTTTTGAGGGATTCAATAAGGGTCAAAATAAAGATTCGTTATAGTTCTAAAAAATCGATTTTCATAAAAATATATGTCTAGTTGTATATAAATCCAAGACATTAAAATTTTTACGTGACAGATTCGATCTCAAAAAATCCCATGATTCAGTGTATTATTAATTCACTACATATTTGTAATAGTAATGAATCGTTTCATTCGCGAGGAGCTGGATGAGAAGAAACTCTCATGTCCGGTTCTGCAGTAGAGATGGCATTGAGAAACAACCATCAACTATAACCCCAAAAGAACCAGATTCCGTAAACAACATAGAGGAAGAATGAAGGGAATATCTTATCGAGGCAATCATATTAGTTTCGGTAGATATGCTCTTCAGGCACTTGAACCCGCTTGGATCACATCTAGACAAATAGAAGCAGGGAGACGAGCAATGACACGATATGCGCGTCGTGGTGGAAAAATATGGGTACGTCTATTTCCAGACAAGCCTGTTACAGTAAGACCTACGGAAACGCGTATGGGTTCGGGGAAAGGATCTCCCGAATATTGGGTATCGGTCGTTAAACCGGGTCGAATACTTTATGAAATGGGTGGAGTATCAGAAATTGTAGCCAGAGAAGCTATTTCAATCGCTGCGTCCAAAATGCCTATACGAACCCAATTCCTTATTGCGGAATAGGGATGTGCAACCAAAGGAAAGGGGTTTTTGTGATAAAAAACAACCGCAGATTTTTGTTTCTGGACAAACAATATTTCTTTTTTTCCTTTGCCCTTTCTTTGCATTGAAAGAAAAGATAAAAAAAAAATGATATGATTCAACCTCAGACCCATTTAAATGTAGCGGACAACAGCGGGGCTCGAGAATTGATGTGTATTCGAATCATAGGAGCTAGTAATCGCCGTTATGCTCATATTGGTGACGTTATTGTTGCTGTAATCAAAGAAGCAGTGCCCAATATGCCTCTAGAAAGATCAGAGGTGATCAGAGCTGTAATTGTACGTACATGTAAAGAACTTAAACGTGACAACGGTATGATAATACGATATGATGACAATGCTGCAGTTGTCATTGATCAAGAAGGAAATCCAAAAGGAACTCGAGTTTTTGGTGCGATAGCTCGGGAATTGAGACAGTTGAATTTTACTAAAATAGTCTCATTAGCCCCCGAGGTATTATAAATACTAATAGACGAGACCATAATATAGTAGGTCTCGGAAATAGATTAAATTAATTTAGTAGATTGTGTATCACGTATATCCCTTAAGAATTCATAAAAAAAAAAAAGAGCATGTTGATTATATCAAAACTCGGAGGCACCGATAATTATAGTTCATCATGGGTAGGGACACTATTGCCGACATAATAACTTCTATACGAAATGCTGACATGGATAAAAAAGGAACGGTTCGAATAGCATCTACTAATATCACCGAAAGCATTGTGAAAATACTTCTACGAGAAGGCTTTATCGAAAACGTGAGAAAACATCGAGAAAGCAACAAATATTTTTTGGTTTCAACCCTGCGACATAGAAGAAATAGAAAAGGACCATATAGAACTATTTTAAAACGTATCAGCCGGCCCGGTCTACGAATCTATTCTAACTATCAACGAATCCCTAGGATTTTAGGAGGAATGGGGATTGTAATTCTTTCTACTTCTCGAGGTATAATGACAGACCGAGAGGCTCGACTAGAAGGAATCGGAGGAGAAATTTTGTGTTATATATGGTGACCCTTCTAGTATCCGAATTGACTCGGTAACTTCCTATTTGTGAAAAAAAATAAATAAAAAAAAAGAGGAAGGGCTGGTTGTCTAATATCACTCCTCCTCCATTAGTTGATACTTCAAGGGGGTTACCTGGAATGAAAGAACAAAAATTGACTCATGAAGGTTTAATTACTGAATCACTTCCCAATGGTATGTTCCGGGTTCGTTTAGATAATGAAGATCTGATTCTAGGTTATGTCTCAGGAAAGATCCGACGTAGTTTTATACGGATACTACCAGGAGATAGAGTCAAAATCGAAGTAAGTCGTTATGATTCAACCCGGGGACGTATAATTTATAGACTCCGCAACAAAGATTCGAATGATTAGGTGTCTTTTTCAACATGACTTTCGTGGGGATACAACTCGAGGTTCAAAATTTCAAGAGACTTATTTTCTTCCAAGGAGTAGATTCGGAATTAAGGTAAGGAATGACAAATATGAAAATAAGGGCCTCCGTTCGTAAAATTTCGTGAAAAATGTCGACTGATCCGTAGGCGGGGACGAATTATAGTAATTTGTTCCAACCCGAGACATAAACAGAGACAAGGATAATCCTTTTAAAAAAGGACTCGCTAAAGGACCAAATGTACAAATTAAATAAAGGATCTGTTTTAACCTGAAATGGATATATCCGTATATCTCTGACTCATATTTATGAGATGATAAAATATGGCAAAACCTATACCAAGAGGTGGTTCACGTAGGAATGGGCGTATTGGTTCACGTAAGAATGGACGTAGAATACCAAAAGGTGTTATTCATGTTCAAGCAAGTTTCAACAATACCATTGTAACGGTTACAGATGTACGGGGTCGGGTAGTTTCTTGGTCCTCCGCCGGGACGTGTGGATTCAGGGGCACAAGAAGAGGGACACCGTTTGCTGCTCAAACCGCGGCAGGAAATGCTATTCGTACAGTAGTAGATCAGGGTATGCAACGAGCAGAAGTCATGATAAAAGGTCCTGGTCTCGGAAGAGATGCAGCATTACGAGCCATTCGTAGAAGTGGTATACTCTTAAGTTTTGTACGGGACGTAACCCCTATGCCACATAATGGATGTAGACCCCCTAAAAAAAGACGTGTGTAGAAATAAGAATTGAACAGATTTCAAGAGAAATAAATGATTCAATGATCTGATCAAATAACTATGCTTCGAGAGGAAGTAGCAGTATCTACTCGGACACTACAGTGGAAGTGTGTTGAATCAAGAGCAGACAGTAAGCGCCTTTATTATGGCCGTTTTATTCTGTCTCCGCTTATGAGAGGTCAAGCCGATACAATAGGCATCGCGATGCGAAGGGCTTTGCTTGGAGAAATAGAAGGAACATGTATCACACGTGCAAAATCTGAGAAGATACCACATGAATATTCTACCATAGTAGGTATTGAAGAATCCGTACATGAAATTTTAATGAATTTGAAAGAAATTGTATTGAGAAGTAATCTGTATGGAACTCACGACGCATCCATTTGCGTCAAGGGTCCTGGATACGTAACTGCTCAAGACATCATCTCACCGCCTTCTGTGGAAATCGTTGATACTACACAGCATATAGCTAGCCTAACGGAACCTATCGATTTGTGTATTGGATTACAAATCGAAAGGAATCGCGGATATCGTATGAAAACACCAAATAACGCCCAAGGTGAAAGTTTTCCTATAGATGCTGTATTCATGCCTGTTCGAAATGCGAATCATAGTATTCATTCTTATGGGAATGGAAATGAAAAACAAGAAATACTTTTTCTAGAAATCTGGACGAATGGAAGTTTAACTCCTAAAGAAGCACTTCACGAAGCCTCCCGTAATTTGATTGATTTATTTATACCTTTTCTACATGCGGAAGAGCAGGACATACATTTAGAGGACAATCAAAACAGGGTTACTATACCCTTTTTTACCTTTCATGATAGATTGGATAAACTAAGGAAAAACAAAAAAGAAATAGCATTGAAATGTATTTTTATTGACCAATCAGAATTGCCTCCCAGGATCTATAATTGCCTCAAAAGGTCCAATATATATACATTATTGGACCTTTTGAATAAGAGTCAAGAAGATCTTATGAAAATTGAGCATTTTCGCATAGAAGAGGTAAAACAGATATTAGACATTCTACAAAAGCATTTCGCAATTAATTTACCGAAGAATCAGTTTTCATTTTTAAATACATTGGAATGATTTCTTCTTTTTTTTATAAAAAAAGAAGAAAATGAAATTGGTTTTGAATCTTCAGCACGATCCGTATATTCGGGATAGATCTAGAATTCCATTGAATAGATGTATCTAGGGAATAGTCGCTTCAAAGTGAATCCTCCCTAGATACATACGTCGTGGTTTTTTATTTCTATTTCACGGTTGAGTTAATTTGAAAAAGACCTAAAGTTAGAGATTTATCAATAGGTAATGTTGCTCCAATACCCAACCAAAGGGCTACTGCGGTACCAATCAAAAAGACGGTTGTAGCTACTGGACGACGAAATGGGTTTTGGAATTTATTAACATTCTCCAAAAAGGGTACTGTCAATAATCCCGCTGGTACTGAAACCATTAAAAGAACCCCCAATAACTTATTTGGTACTGTACGGAGTATTTGAAATACGGGAAAGAAATACCATTCGGGTAATATTTCCAAAGGAGTTGCAAATGGATCCGCAGGTTCGCCAATCATTGACGGTTCTAGAACTGCTAAACCTACATTACATGCAATAGTACCTAGAATTACTACTGGAAAAATATATAAAAGATCGTTGGGCCATGCGGGTTCTCCATAATAATTATGACCCATTCCTTTCGCCAATTTAGCTCTTAATACAGGATCATTCAAGTCAGGTTTCTTTGTTATTGGGATAGGCGAATTCGTATGGATCCATCCCCCGAAGGAACCGGACATGATAATTTTTCATCATCCGGCTCGAGCAAGAATCACAGGAATCAAATAGATCCATAGAAAATCTATATGTCAGCCATACCCACACATATATGACTCTATGTAAGAAAAGATTTACCGGATACAATTTTCCGGAGTTGCAACTACGCATTGCAAAGAATTTAGTTCTTACAGGTAAATGCTCAATACCCAAGTAGGCTTACAAATTTGATCATGATCAAATGCATTTTGGGTCGTCTCATACCTTGCGATTGTGTTTCGCCCCAACATCTCTCGAGTCTTCTTACATACAACATACAAAGGATTTACTTGTTACTAATATAGTCTAGCCTCTATTCTTCTTTAGATCCCTTGTTTCACTCCGATAGTATCATAGATCGTAATCGATGCAAAGGAAATGAATGCATTTCCATACTATTAAGTAAGTGGAATAGATAGAACATAATCTGGATCTTGCCACATCACTTATTCTACTGGATCTTACGGAGCCTGTTGATGCACGACATGATTCGGCTCTGATCATAGAAAAAATTCTCCTCGAGCGAACCAGCCTATCCTCGGTATGGGGCTTACGTGGTGGTTGGAACAGAGACACATTTGGTTGTAAATTCCAATGTGGCGGATAAAATCATATATCTGCACGGGCCAATCAATAGTTCAAGTCACACACTCCCATAATCCATTTTCTCTTCGGAGAATCCACTTCAACTATTCATATCAAATAAATAATATAATATTGCGAAGTTGAAGGTAAATATCCAAATAAATGTCTTATTTTTTTTTTTTTTATAATCCATATTTCTAGCAATGAAATACTATTGTTCCTCCCCAAAATGATATATGATTGATTACAAATATCTATGATCTGTCTTCTCTATAAAGGACCAGAAATACCTTGCTTGCGTATCATTGGGAAATGCATTAACATAAATACGGCAGTAAGCAGAGGTAATACAAAAGTGTGTAAACTATAAAAACGAGTCAAGGTAGATTGACCCACACTAGCACTTCCGCGTAATAACTCGACCAAGGGTGATCCTATTACAGGAATAGCGTCAGGTACGCCTGTCACGATTTTTACTGCCCAATAACCAATTTGGTCCCGAGGTAAGGAATAACCAGTTACACCAAAAGATGCGGTCAATACAGCCAGAACCACACCCGTAACCCAAGTCAATTCGCGAGGTTTTTTAAATCCACCGGTGAGATACACACGAAATACGTGCAGGATCATCATTAAGACCATCATACTTGCCGACCATCGATGAACTGATCGTATTAACCAACCAAAGTTAGCTTCAGTCATTATATATTGAACCGAGGCAAAAGCCTCGGTAACGGTCGGACGGTAGTAAAAAGTCATAGCAAACCCCGTAGCTACTTGTACTAAAAAACAAGTAAGCGTAATCCCTCCTAGACAATAAAATATGTTGACATGAGGGGGAACATATTTACTAGTTATATCATCTGCAATCGCCTGAATCTCGAGACGCTCTTCGAACCAATCATATACTTTATTGAGATAGGTAAACCAAGGGGACTCCCCCTCTTAGAACCGTATATGAGAATTTCATCTCGTACAGCTCAAGCGGAAACACCCAAATACTGGTTGCAACGGATATGTAATAGAAAGTTTGAAACTTCTTATCCCCGATTCAACCTTCTCTCTGAAGATACAAAGGGCCAAAAACCCTGAAGTTCTTCTTTGTGATGATAATGCCAAAATCTCAAGTCGGCTCATTCGTCTTTATCTTGATCGTTACAGGCCTCTTGAATCTTCTCTTTCCCTATTTTTTATTTATTTTGATTTGGTATTTTGTTTTTCTTTGTGTGTAATGTAGATTTACTTTTTTTATTATTGATATGATAGGAATTCTCTTGTTGAGACCCTATGAATCGATTGAAACCTCAGATTCATACTAGAACCACGATGATTCAATAGAGCCCCCAAGCCCAGCCCAAAGGTTCTCTGAGTAAGAACCGTTTGATCATCACTTATTCAATGAATAGATGTAATGACTAAAAATCCAGAGAAACATTTGTCCTTTGTTCAAAATCCCGCTTATGCTTATATTTTGAACAAAGAAAAAACCTTCGATTTAGAATTATAACTCTTTGTTTTTTGAGTCCGGTCGCGAGGTCTGAATAGTAGGTATGAATCATAGTGCAAATATTTCTTGATCTATTCCACGGATTCCGTGCTCCAGATATTCGAATGAATATCCGACGAGGTAGAACCATCTCTATCGAGATGACAGACCCATTCTCTGTACTATCAATAGGATCAATTATAACAAGTCACACACTCATATTCCGGAAATACCGAAACAAAGGAATTCCACGGTCGAACTACCAGAATGCCCTAGAAATACGAGTCCTAAGTAATTCATTTTTGATTGAAAAACCAGGACTTCATGGTTCTTATGGGCCTAATTCATTGAAATTCCGTCCAGTAAAACGGAAGAATTATAAATTTCCAAAATAATACATAGGAATACCGCAAATAAAGCCATTGCGACACCCATCAAAGGGGTAGTTCCCCATCCAGGAGCTACTTTACCATATTCCGAATTCAATGGTTTCAATAAAGCCCCTACCGTTGTTTGTCTTGGACCAGATCTAGAACTACCCTCAACAGTTTGTGTAGCCA
>NW_028238452.1:10000-15000 GCF_041429995.1 Eschscholzia californica
CATTCAATCAACAATGATCAATTCCAATTCTTATAATTCTTAATTCTATTCTTTTAATTCTATAGGGTTGAATAAAAATTCGATTGACCCTTTTTTGGTATAATTGCTATGCTTAGTGTGTGACTCGTCGGTTTTTATTTAGGTTTAGGTTAAGATTAAAAAACAACGGACAGCCCTATGAACTAATAACCAGCTCATTTCTTCGTATTATCTGGATCCAAAGAAGCAGTCACTATATGATGTATCGATCATATCGTTGGAGCAACTGAAATCTTTTTACATAAAATAAAAATAAATCTGATTATGGGTTGTTAAGCGAAAAAAAAAAAGAAAAGGATGTGGATAAATGGAAGGGTGAGAGAAAGAGAGAAAGAGAATATCAATGATATATGATTCCAATATGTATGGTCTATGAATTATCTCATACAAAGGCAGTGTAATAAAGCATCACTATGGATTGGATTCGGCCATAATTATAATTACATAATTAAATGAATCCGGTTCATAGGAAAAATAATAAAGAGCATCGAGTCAATAAAGACTGAGTAGATTGACTCAGGAATAACAAATTTAATTAGGAGCTCCATTGCAGAGTTCAGGCCTAGCCATTAATCAAGAAGTGATGGGAACGACGGAACCTGTGACTGCAGAAGATTCTATTGAAAACGAATCCTAATGATTCATTGGGTGGGATGGCGGAAAGAACCAGGAATCAATTCATTTAGAGGTCATGGGCTGACCTGACCCTACGTATGAAAGAGATATTGAAAGAGTCCATATTCGCCCGCGAAAGCCTTATTGGATTGCTAAGTTTTGAGGGATTCAATAAGGGTCAAAATAAAGATTCGTTATAGTTCTAAAAAATCGATTTTCATAAAAATATATGTCTAGTTGTATATAAATCCAAGACATTAAAATTTTTACGTGACAGATTCGATCTCAAAAAATCCCATGATTCAGTGTATTATTAATTCACTACATATTTGTAATAGTAATGAATCGTTTCATTCGCGAGGAGCTGGATGAGAAGAAACTCTCATGTCCGGTTCTGCAGTAGAGATGGCATTGAGAAACAACCATCAACTATAACCCCAAAAGAACCAGATTCCGTAAACAACATAGAGGAAGAATGAAGGGAATATCTTATCGAGGCAATCATATTAGTTTCGGTAGATATGCTCTTCAGGCACTTGAACCCGCTTGGATCACATCTAGACAAATAGAAGCAGGGAGACGAGCAATGACACGATATGCGCGTCGTGGTGGAAAAATATGGGGTACGTCTATTTCCAGACAAGCCTGTTACAGTAAGACCTACGGAAACGCGTATGGGTTCGGGGAAAGGATCTCCCGAATATTGGGTATCGGTCGTTAAACCGGGTCGAATACTTTATGAAATGGGTGGAGTATCAGAAATTGTAGCCAGAGAAGCTATTTCAATCGCTGCGTCCAAAATGCCTATACGAACCCAATTCCTTATTGCGGAATAGGGATGTGCAACCAAAGGAAAGGGGTTTTTGTGATAAAAAACAACCGCAGATTTTTGTTTCTGGACAAACAATATTTCTTTTTTTCCTTTGCCCTTTCTTTGCATTGAAAGAAAAGATAAAAAAAAAAATGATATGATTCAACCTCAGACCCATTTAAATGTAGCGGACAACAGCGGGGCTCGAGAATTGATGTGTATTCGAATCATAGGAGCTAGTAATCGCCGTTATGCTCATATTGGTGACGTTATTGTTGCTGTAATCAAAGAAGCAGTGCCCAATATGCCTCTAGAAAGATCAGAGGTGATCAGAGCTGTAATTGTACGTACATGTAAAGAACTTAAACGTGACAACGGTATGATAATACGATATGATGACAATGCTGCAGTTGTCATTGATCAAGAAGGAAATCCAAAAGGAACTCGAGTTTTTGGTGCGATAGCTCGGGAATTGAGACAGTTGAATTTTACTAAAATAGTCTCATTAGCCCCCGAGGTATTATAAATACTAATAGACGAGACCATAATATAGTAGGTCTCGGAAATAGATTAAATTAATTTAGTAGATTGTGTATCACGTATATCCCTTAAGAATTCATAAAAAAAAAAAAGAGCATGTTGATTATATCAAAACTCGGAGGCACCGATAATTATAGTTCATCATGGGTAGGGACACTATTGCCGACATAATAACTTCTATACGAAATGCTGACATGGATAAAAAAGGAACGGTTCGAATAGCATCTACTAATATCACCGAAAGCATTGTGAAAATACTTCTACGAGAAGGCTTTATCGAAAACGTGAGAAAACATCGAGAAAGCAACAAATATTTTTTGGTTTCAACCCTGCGACATAGAAGAAATAGAAAAGGACCATATAGAACTATTTTAAAACGTATCAGCCGGCCCGGTCTACGAATCTATTCTAACTATCAACGAATCCCTAGGATTTTAGGAGGAATGGGGATTGTAATTCTTTCTACTTCTCGAGGTATAATGACAGACCGAGAGGCTCGACTAGAAGGAATCGGAGGAGAAATTTTGTGTTATATATGGTGACCCTTCTAGTATCCGAATTGACTCGGTAACTTCCTATTTGTGAAAAAAAATAAATAAAAAAAAAGAGGAAGGGCTGGTTGTCTAATATCACTCCTCCTCCATTAGTTGATACTTCAAGGGGGTTACCTGGAATGAAAGAACAAAAATTGACTCATGAAGGTTTAATTACTGAATCACTTCCCAATGGTATGTTCCGGGTTCGTTTAGATAATGAAGATCTGATTCTAGGTTATGTCTCAGGAAAGATCCGACGTAGTTTTATACGGATACTACCAGGAGATAGAGTCAAAATCGAAGTAAGTCGTTATGATTCAACCCGGGGACGTATAATTTATAGACTCCGCAACAAAGATTCGAATGATTAGGTGTCTTTTTCAACATGACTTTCGTGGGGATACAACTCGAGGTTCAAAATTTCAAGAGACTTATTTTCTTCCAAGGAGTAGATTCGGAATTAAGGTAAGGAATGACAAATATGAAAATAAGGGCCTCCGTTCGTAAAATTTGTGAAAAATGTCGACTGATCCGTAGGCGGGGACGAATTATAGTAATTTGTTCCAACCCGAGACATAAACAGAGACAAGGATAATCCTTTTAAAAAAGGACTCGCTAAAGGACCAAATGTACAAATTAAATAAAGGATCTGTTTTAACCTGAAATGGATATATCCGTATATCTCTGACTCATATTTATGAGATGATAAAATATGGCAAAACCTATACCAAGAGGTGGTTCACGTAGGAATGGGCGTATTGGTTCACGTAAGAATGGACGTAGAATACCAAAAGGTGTTATTCATGTTCAAGCAAGTTTCAACAATACCATTGTAACGGTTACAGATGTACGGGGTCGGGTAGTTTCTTGGTCCTCCGCCGGGACGTGTGGATTCAGGGGCACAAGAAGAGGGACACCGTTTGCTGCTCAAACCGCGGCAGGAAATGCTATTCGTACAGTAGTAGATCAGGGTATGCAACGAGCAGAAGTCATGATAAAAGGTCCTGGTCTCGGAAGAGATGCAGCATTACGAGCCATTCGTAGAAGTGGTATACTCTTAAGTTTTGTACGGGACGTAACCCCTATGCCACATAATGGATGTAGACCCCCTAAAAAAAGACGTGTGTAGAAATAAGAATTGAACAGATTTCAAGAGAAATAAATGATTCAATGATCTGATCAAATAACTATGCTTCGAGAGGAAGTAGCAGTATCTACTCGGACACTACAGTGGAAGTGTGTTGAATCAAGAGCAGACAGTAAGCGCCTTTATTATGGCCGTTTTATTCTGTCTCCGCTTATGAGAGGTCAAGCCGATACAATAGGCATCGCGATGCGAAGGGCTTTGCTTGGAGAAATAGAAGGAACATGTATCACACGTGCAAAATCTGAGAAGATACCACATGAATATTCTACCATAGTAGGTATTGAAGAATCCGTACATGAAATTTTAATGAATTTGAAAGAATAATTGTATTGAGAAGTAATCTGTATGGAACTCACGACGCATCCATTTGCGTCAAGGGTCCTGGATACGTAACTGCTCAAGACATCATCTCACCGCCTTCTGTGGAAATCGTTGATACTACACAGCATATAGCTAGCCTAACGGAACCTATCGATTTGTGTATTGGATTACAAATCGAAAGGAATCGCGGATATCGTATGAAAACACCAAATAACGCCCAAGGTGAAAGTTTTCCTATAGATGCTGTATTCATGCCTGTTCGAAATGCGAATCATAGTATTCATTCTTATGGGAATGGAAATGAAAAACAAGAAATACTTTTTCTAGAAATCTGGACGAATGGAAGTTTAACTCCTAAAGAAGCACTTCACGAAGCCTCCCGTAATTTGATTGATTTATTTATACCTTTTCTACATGCGGAAGAGCAGGACATACATTTAGAGGACAATCAAAACAGGGTTACTATACCCTTTTTTACCTTTCATGATAGATTGGATAAACTAAGGAAAAACAAAAAAGAAATAGCATTGAAATGTATTTTTATTGACCAATCAGAATTGCCTCCCAGGATCTATAATTGCCTCAAAAGGTCCAATATATATACATTATTGGACCTTTTGAATAAGAGTCAAGAAGATCTTATGAAAATTGAGCATTTTCGCATAGAAGAGGTAAAACAGATATTAGACATTCTACAAAAGCATTTCGCAATTAATTTACCGAAGAATCAGTTTTCATTTTTAAATACATTGGAATGATTTCTTCTTTTTTTTATAAAAAAAGAAGAAAATGAAATTGGTTTTGAATCTTCAGCACGATCCGTATATTCGGGATAGATCTAGAATTCCATTGAATAGATGTATCTAGGGAATAGTCGCTTCAAAGTGAATCCTCCCTAGATACATACGTCGTGGTTTTTTATTTCTATTTCACGGTTGAGTTAATTTGAAAAAGACCTAAAGTTAGAGATTTATCAATAGGTAATGTTGCT
>NW_028238453.1:2500-7500 GCF_041429995.1 Eschscholzia californica
CGAAGGGAATCGACTGGATCCAAAAAGAAGATATTTTTTTAGATTTAGGAACGGGATAAAGAAAACGGGATTCAAGATGCAAATTCAATCAAAAAAGAAAATATTTCCATCTATTTATATTATATTGGCGGCATGGCCGAGTGGTAAGGCGGGGGACTGCAAATCCTTTGTTCGAAAGGATTCTGCGTCCCCGCCTCATCGACAAAAAAACTCGAAATCCTTTATTCGTTCTGCTGACATAACTCGCCGAATTTTTGCTCAGCAGAAATAGAGGAAAAAGACTAGGACTGTAAATCCTTGCCCCTAGGACCCGAGGGAGGATTATAGTATAGGAAGGGTCTGTCTAGCTATCAAGACTTACTGATTCCCTTCCACTACTAGTGTAGTGTCTACTGACTGAGTTTTGGGTTAGATTGGATAATCGGATGGGGAATCAAATTCGTAGTTGTGGAACGGGGGGCAGATACCTTTATAGTATACAGACTCACGAGAGTCTCGAAATGCTCAGACAGCCAATCCATATTGGATTGGATAGAGAATTACCCTTTGTTTTATTTATAGAATAAAACAAAAGTTGAAAAAAAACTTCTTTTCGATAACCCCCAATATAGAGGTATGCGATAGGGGGTGATCTATCTTGATTGTAGATTGCCATGGCTCTTGCTTATGAAGGGCAAGAAAAGAAACCATAGGTCTTACTATTCCTACATGTTCCATTAATAACATAATACCAAGGGAGTAACTGCCTATCTTGCTTGTGCTTAATGCTTCCCGATTCTACCAGAAATCATATAGGAACTTATTATGTGTGGATTTATTGGATTGTTTCATCAATAGCGTTTGGTCAGAATGCCTTTTTGACTCTGCGCCATTGATTCCACTATTATTAGTGATCAATAATGTAAGAATTCCTTCATAGAGATAGGGGACATAATTCACATGGATATAGTAAGTCTTGCTTGGTCTGCTTTAATGGTAGTCTTTACATTTTCCCTTTCACTTGTAGTATGGGGAAGAAGTGGACTCTAGAGATACTACTAATTGGGTTGAGTAATCAAACTGTAATTAATTATTTCATAGATCGTTCTGCAAATAGTTTTAAAATAAAAAGATTTCCATTTCAAAATTCTACTGGAATCCAGTAATGTAATAGTAATATATGAATAATAACCTTTCAATCAAACAAACATTTCAATGATTCCCATGTTCGTATTTGTAAAGTAAAAGAAGATACACATGAGATAAAATTTTTTACAACCGAACTCTTCCTAAATATTCTATTTCGATGAACTAACTAGTTCTTACCAGAATTTTATATGGATATTACAATGAGAAGCAACCGATCCCCTTTTTAATTTCTTTCCCTCTTTACTGTTCATGTTCAAAGAGGAAGTCGTTCTGTTATTACGTAGATACGTACTTTCTCCCGGAGGCAGCATAGATATAGTCGTTGTCCAACGAAGTACTACGAAGAATAAGATCTTATTTGGACGATTCGCATATTGCGCACTTACTCTTTGTTTTATACTCCTAGAAATCTCTTATTTATACTTTATCGACCCTGGTTTAAGCGTTCGAAATCCGTGGGATCTACTACTCTTTTTTTTCCAAATCTGAAGAATTTTCCATAGAAGTCTTTGGATCATCTGTCAACGGCTCAATCAATTATTTGTTCGGAATGCTAAAAAAAGTCTTACTTTGTTTCTTTTATTTGATAGAATAATTGATTTGATTCTTTCGACAAAGCCCGGGATCTATATTGGAAATAATAAGAAACCCAGTAATTATAACCGTAAAAGTAAGAGCAAGATTCGATTATTTCGGATTGATCGAAAGTAATACAAATAGATGGAGGGAAGAACTAGGGTTGGGGTGCTATTTAAATGTAAATTACATATATGTAATTTACATTTAAATATATGAAGATATATATTGTAGATTAATCTATATTAAGCCTATATCTCTTTATAGAATACAGTACAACTTTAGACAATACACTAATAGATAGTGTGGTAGAAAGGTTCATATATTTCTTTCTACCATACTATCGGATCTCATATACTGCTGATTCTAGTCCGCTCATTTCATTTAAGGCGCGGAATGCAAATCACTTTCATTTCTTCAATCATTGACTAAGAACTAAGAAGTCAAGCTTCATTCAAATTAATCATTTTGACTGACTGTTTTTACGTAGATAATAAGTAAAAAAGCAGTAGGAACTAGAATAAACAGTGCAGTAGCAATAAATGCGAGAATATTTACTTCCATAATCTCATCGTTTTTTTTTTTTTACTTCACAATAACTCGGGATCTAATCCCATAGAGATGATAAATCTTCTCCTGTAAATTCAATGAGATGAATTGCATCCCGATGATATTTGATATTGAATCGGATCAATATCATGAATAACAATATCTGAGCTATCAAGTCGATTCATTGTCGAGAATTGAATAGTATAAC
Source organism: Eschscholzia californica (assembly GCF_041429995.1). Lineage (NCBI taxonomy): Eukaryota > Viridiplantae > Streptophyta > Magnoliopsida > Ranunculales > Papaveraceae > Eschscholzia > Eschscholzia californica. The sequence goes on from NW_028238453.1 coordinate 4,962, forward strand.
ATAGGAAGATCTTTTATCCATAACAAATCAAAAATTGGATTTCTGATACAATCAATAATCCCGCTGAATTTTTCATTCTTTCTTTTCTATAATCTACAGCCTTCCGTATACAATCATCTGATGAGGTATCATCTGACCCGTCTTCCACTTCTATTAGTCACAAACCCAAACAGTAGAAGTAAAATGGAAAAAAGAAGAAGTGCAGTTCTAAACTAACTAAGTTTTTTTATGATCTAATTTTCGTGGAAGACAAAGAGGTGTCATAAAGATGGATCCCGGTATAAAAGATCTAATATTTCGATAAATTCACTATTTTGGAGTTTGCTCTTTCTTCGGTAGGACCCCCTCAAATAAAATAGGAAGAAAAAAAGATTATGCATTCCCTTACTAATTACTAAGAGGGGTAGATCTTTGTTTGACCTCTCTTTTATTATAATTAATTCTATTTTATATTATAATAGCCGCGTTCCTTGGATTGGGACTGGGACATATATCATATCCAAAATTCAGTGTGCAACTTGAATAAGATAGATAGACTGTTTCCAATTAGGAATTGAGGTTACACAAAATAGGAGCTAGAAGAAAAGGCAGTAGTTTTAATATAAGCCGAAAAATCTTCTTTCGGGCTAACTATGTTAAGGTTAAGTTAATTTTGTATCGTACAATAAAGGAATCCAATTTGTATATGTGCTCCCGCGAAACGGATGTGTATTCTATTCCATTCCATGGATCAAAAGCAATCGAAAAAGTCAGACCAGTATGGTATCTCTTGTAATCCTGAATTGAATATGTTCCTACCAACAATTGTACCAATCTACCTATGTCTCTCCCCACGAATCGGTACTTGTTGAAGTAATTGAAATTCCTGTATTTGTTCGATGAGACACGAAAAAAAAAGAAAATAAAGACCCACGCCGGGAATTAGATCCTACTCCTTGTCACCCTCTTCACAGAAAATAGAGAGATGAATTGATGGATTCATCGGATCCTAGGTCGGGACTGACGGGGCTCGAACCCGCAGCTTCCGCCTTGACAGGGCGGTGCTCTGACCAATTGAACTACAATCCCAGGTAAATAAGGTGTACAGGATTCTTATGATTTCATTCAAACCATATTTCTATTTAGAATCGCCGTGCTGTAACAGAGACAGGAACGCTATATTGCTATTCACATGGATACGGACTTTAGTGAAGTGAGAACGACACGTATTACTAGTAATTCTAGTGCCATATCAAATCGATTGATAATAAATCTTTCAATGGTCAATGAAAAAATATTTTTTTTTCTTTACTTTAACCCCTTCCTTCTATTTACAGACTAGATTATTAGAAAGATTAGAATATGTGGGAACAAATAAAATAAATAAGGATATAACAGAAATTCTTTTCTTTATTCCCCCGCATCGGGCGTTTCTGGAGGCCAAATTTGTTATATCATCTCATGATGGATCGGCGAATGAAATTATTGGGCCGAGCTGGATTTGAACCAGCGTAGACATATTGCCAACGAATTTACAGTCCGTCCCCATTAACCACTCGGGCATCGACCCAGGAAGAATCCATTTTAGACTTATGGATAATCCACGATCAACCTCCTTTCGTAATACCCTACCCCCAGGGGAAGTCGAATCCCCGCTGCCTCCTTGAAAGAGAGATGTCCTGAACCACTAGACGATGGGGGCATACCCGCCCGATCGCCTACTATGCTCATAGTATGAACAGTTTTTTGGAATTGTCAATATAATGTAATGGTATGACTAGATCCGAAGAATCCTTCTGGCTTTCATGATTCCATCGAATTTCGTTTTTTTTATTCAAAAAGGATGCTGTAGAACTTGTAAATCTGAAAAGGGGTCAACAAGTAATCGACTTTTTTTTATAAAAATGTGGTTCAGGGTATGTGTCGAATCTCTTCATCACATGATTCGATGAAATATCTTGGATCTATGTCGAAGTCGAATTTGTGTTAATCAAGTGAATCTCGTTCTGATGGGAGTCAATAAGCGAAAATCTATTAGGGTCAGTCTTGAAACAATTCATTGCATTAATATTTATCAAATATAAATAAGCATTTTTTCCTAGACTTCTTAAGTCAAAATGTTAAGTCAAAAAAATTCTTGTTCCTGAATGAGCCGCTATTTATCTATATGTATATATATTATATACATAGGTACATGCAGTAGACTCATAGTGGCTAGTGGTGCATTCAGGAATTGAATCAAACGAGCCCTTTTAACTCAGCGGTAGAGTAACGCCATGGTAAGGCGTAAGTCATCGGTTCAAATCCGATAAGGGGCTTTTTCCACAAAACTCCAGTCTGAGTCTTCATTTTGGAGCGAAAAATAGAGATATTGTTGATATTTGTAATAAAAAAAGTAAACATCTGCATAAATAACATAAATAATAAGTTATTATTATATAGTAGTAATAAGTATAGTTATAAAGTTGAGCCTTTGTTCATTATCATGATAAGTCATCCCACTTATTGGGAGGGCGACTATGTCACTACAGGCTATACTCCTACTCATGTTTCATTATTC
>NW_028238454.1:27500-30000 GCF_041429995.1 Eschscholzia californica
TTGCCCTTGGGATGCCTTATGTTGCATCCCAAGGGCCAAGGCACCTGCCAGCCCAAGGGCTGTGCACGGCCTGGGGAGGGAGCTCACCCCTCCCCTATATAGTGCAAAGTTATTGTTTTCCCTATTTTCACAAGGAAACATCAAATTTTTAACCAAGCATACTCGGCCTTTGCTCCTTCGTTACTCGTCCAAATCCAACAAACTTGCATTCGTTGGAAAGGTCTTTTCACAAGGATTCTTTTGATATATAATAATAGCGATTCCGATAAATATTTATTTTTTTATGAATTTTTAAGTGAATAAACAATTAAAAATTCAAAAAAAATAGAAAAAAAATATTTTTTTCCCGATTCTTTCTCCAATATTCCTGATAAATACCCACACACCCACATATGGAGTTTGGTCGAAAATGCTCGAGTGGATATCGAGATGTCCGACGAAGCACCACTTGGAAGGGCCGAGGCACGGGACGCCCGAGCTGTTGCTCGGGTCGGCACGGGACGCGCATGGGACAGCCCGGGACGGCATGGGACGCCCTCGCTACAGCTCGGGACGGCCAGGTACGCCCGAGACTTGGCTCGGGACGGCCTGGGACGCCCTCGCCATAGCTCGGGACGGCCTGGGACGCCCGAGACTAGGCTCGGGACGGCCTCGGCACAGCTCGGGACGGCCTGGGACGCCCTTGCCACTGCTCGGGACGGCATGGGACGCCCGAGACTTTGCTCGGGACGGCCTGGGACGCCCTTGCCACAGCTCGGGACGGCCTGGGACGGCCTCGGCACAGCTCGGGACGCCCTGGGACGCCCGAGACTTTGCTCGGGACGGCCTGGGACGTCCGAGACTTTGCTCGGGACGGCCTGGGACGCCCGAGACTTGGCTCGGGACGGCCTGGGACGCCCTCGCTACAGCTCGGGACGCCCTGGGACGGCCTCGACACAGCTCGGGACGGCCTGGGACGTCCGAGAATTTGCTCGGGCCGGCCTGGGACGCCCGAGACTTGGCTCGGGACGGCCTGGGACGCGCTCGGCACAGCTCGGGACAGGCCGGGACGCCCGAGCCGAGCTTCGGGTCGCACGAAATCTCTTCGTATTCCGACATATTAGAAGCTTCCCATCATGTAGTAGGCCGAGCTTTGCCCTTTGGATGCCCTATGGTGCTTGGCGAGCACTAGGGAACGTGCCAGCACAAGTGCTGTGCACGCTCTGGGGAAGGAGCTCAACCCTCCCCCTTATAGTGCAAAGTTATTGTTTTTCCTATTTTCACAAGGAAACATCAATTTTTTAACCAGGCATACTGGGCCTTTACTCCTTCGTTACTCGTCGGAATCCAGCAAACTTATACTCGTTGGAAAGGTCTTTTCGCAAGGATTTTTTTGATATATTATAATAGCGATTCCGATAAATATTTATTTTTCTATGAATTTTTAAGTGAATAAACACCGGAAAATTCATAAAAAATAGAAAAAAAAATATTTTCTTCCGTTTCTTTTCTCCAATAATTCATAAATAATACCTCAATAGTATTAATGAAGAGAGAGTCGAAATGGCCCGGGTGGATTTCGAAATGTCCCACGACCCCATAGAATGCACGGGCCAGCCGAGCCAAAAGAATGGGACGCGCACGGGACAGCATTGGTCAGGCTCGGGACAGCACGGGACGCGCATGGGACAGCACGGGACGCGAATGGGACGGCCTTGCTAAGGCTCGGGACGGCATGGGACAGCACGGGACGCGCATGGGACGGCCTTGGTGAGGCTCGGGACGGCACGGGACGCGCAAGGGACGGCCTTGGTGAGGCACGGGACGGCCTTGGTCAGGCTCGGGACGGCATGTCACGGCCCTGGTGAGGCTCGGACGGCACGGGACGCGCATGGGACGGCACGGGACGGCCTGGGACGGCCTTTGTGAGGCTCGGACGGCACGGGACGCGCATGGGACGGCCTTGGCGAGGCTCGGGACGGCATGGGACAGCACGGGACGGCCTCGGCACAGCTCGGACGGCACGGGACGCGCATGGGACGGCCTTGGCGAGGCTCGGGACGGCATGGGACAGCACGGGACGGCCTCGGCACAGCTCGGACGGCACGGGACGGCCTCGGCACAGCTCGGACGGCACGGGACGGCCTTGGCGAGGCTCGGGACGGCATGGGACAGCACGGGACGGCCTCGGCACAGCTCGGGACGGCATGGGACAGCACGGGACGGCCTCGGCACAGCTCGGGACGGCACGAGACGCGCATGGGACGGCCTTGGTGAGGCTCGGACGGCACGGGACGCGCATGGGACATCATGGGACGCACATGGGACACCTTATGGGGATCATCAAGGGACGTTGCACGGGACATTCTTTCCCACGAAGGGCATTTACATGGGACATCTTAGGAGTCGAGAGCCGGCACATGGGACAACGTAGTTCACACGCACGGAACACTTTACTTTCGTTTGGAACGTCGTGGGATCTTTATGTCCCCATTAGCACCGAACCTTTAACATGCTAGGA
>NW_028238454.1:80000-82500 GCF_041429995.1 Eschscholzia californica
GTTGCATCCCAAGGGCCAAGGCACCTGCCAGCCCAAGGGCTGTGCACGGCCTGGGGAGGGAGCTCACCCCTCCCCTATATAGTGCAAAGTTATTGTTTTCCCTATTTTCACAAGGAAACATCAAATTTTTAACCAAGCATACTCGGCCTTTGCTCCTTCGTTACTCGTCCAAATCCAACAAACTTGCATTCGTTGGAAAGGTCTTTTCACAAGGATTCTTTTGATATATAATAATAGCGATTCCGATAAATATTTATTTTTTTATGAATTTTTAAGTGAATAAACAATTAAAAATTCAAAAAAAATAGAAAAAAAATATTTTTTTCCCGATTCTTTCTCCAATATTCCTGATAAATACCCACACACCCACATATGGAGTTTGGTCGAAAATGCTCGAGTGGATATCGAGATGTCCGACGAAGCACCACTTGGAAGGGCCGAGGCACGGGACGCCCGAGCTGTTGCTCGGGTCGGCACGGGACGCGCATGGGACAGCCCGGGACGGCATGGGACGCCCTCGCTACAGCTCGGGACGGCCAGGTACGCCCGAGACTTGGCTCGGGACGGCCTGGGACGCCCTCGCCATAGCTCGGGACGGCCTGGGACGCCCGAGACTAGGCTCGGGACGGCCTCGGCACAGCTCGGGACGGCCTGGGACGCCCTTGCCACTGCTCGGGACGGCATGGGACGCCCGAGACTTTGCTCGGGACGGCCTGGGACGCCCTTGCCACAGCTCGGGACGGCCTGGGACGGCCTCGGCACAGCTCGGGACGCCCTGGGACGCCCGAGACTTTGCTCGGGACGGCCTGGGACGTCCGAGACTTTGCTCGGGACGGCCTGGGACGCCCGAGACTTGGCTCGGGACGGCCTGGGACGCCCTCGCTACAGCTCGGGACGCCCTGGGACGGCCTCGACACAGCTCGGGACGGCCTGGGACGTCCGAGAATTTGCTCGGGCCGGCCTGGGACGCCCGAGACTTGGCTCGGGACGGCCTGGGACGCGCTCGGCACAGCTCGGGACAGGCCGGGACGCCCGAGCCGAGCTTCGGGTCGCACGAAATCTCTTCGTATTCCGACATATTAGAAGCTTCCCATCATGTAGTAGGCCGAGCTTTGCCCTTTGGATGCCCTATGGTGCTTGGCGAGCACTAGGGAACGTGCCAGCACAAGTGCTGTGCACGCTCTGGGGAAGGAGCTCAACCCTCCCCCTTATAGTGCAAAGTTATTGTTTTTCCTATTTTCACAAGGAAACATCAATTTTTTAACCAGGCATACTGGGCCTTTACTCCTTCGTTACTCGTCGGAATCCAGCAAACTTATACTCGTTGGAAAGGTCTTTTCGCAAGGATTTTTTTGATATATTATAATAGCGATTCCGATAAATATTTATTTTTCTATGAATTTTTAAGTGAATAAACACCGGAAAATTCATAAAAAATAGAAAAAAAAATATTTTCTTCCGTTTCTTTTCTCCAATAATTCATAAATAATACCTCAATAGTATTAATGAAGAGAGAGTCGAAATGGCCCGGGTGGATTTCGAAATGTCCCACGACCCCATAGAATGCACGGGCCAGCCGAGCCAAAAGAATGGGACGCGCACGGGACAGCATTGGTCAGGCTCGGGACAGCACGGGACGCGCATGGGACAGCACGGGACGCGAATGGGACGGCCTTGCTAAGGCTCGGGACGGCATGGGACAGCACGGGACGCGCATGGGACGGCCTTGGTGAGGCTCGGGACGGCACGGGACGCGCAAGGGACGGCCTTGGTGAGGCACGGGACGGCCTTGGTCAGGCTCGGGACGGCATGTCACGGCCCTGGTGAGGCTCGGACGGCACGGGACGCGCATGGGACGGCACGGGACGGCCTGGGACGGCCTTTGTGAGGCTCGGACGGCACGGGACGCGCATGGGACGGCCTTGGCGAGGCTCGGGACGGCATGGGACAGCACGGGACGGCCTCGGCACAGCTCGGACGGCACGGGACGCGCATGGGACGGCCTTGGCGAGGCTCGGGACGGCATGGGACAGCACGGGACGGCCTCGGCACAGCTCGGACGGCACGGGACGGCCTCGGCACAGCTCGGACGGCACGGGACGGCCTTGGCGAGGCTCGGGACGGCATGGGACAGCACGGGACGGCCTCGGCACAGCTCGGGACGGCATGGGACAGCACGGGACGGCCTCGGCACAGCTCGGGACGGCACGAGACGCGCATGGGACGGCCTTGGTGAGGCTCGGACGGCACGGGACGCGCATGGGACATCATGGGACGCACATGGGACACCTTATGGGGATCATCAAGGGACGTTGCACGGGACATTCTTTCCCACGAAGGGCATTTACATGGGACATCTTAGGAGTCGAGAGCCGGCACATGGGACAACGTAGTTCACACGCACGGAACACTTTACTTTCGTTTGGAACGTCGTGGGATCTTTATGTCCCCATTAGCACCGAACCTTTAACATGCTAGGAAGCTATGTTCGATCTTCTCG
>NW_028238454.1:92500-97500 GCF_041429995.1 Eschscholzia californica
GGGCACAGACAGAGCTCCAGAGGCAAAGGGTGCAAGACTTGGCCACAGCGCAATCCGCCGCTGAGAGACTCACAGATTTCGCAACGAATGATCAAGAGAGGAAAAAGCCTACGGGCACTGGAGGAAAGCCCAATCCTGGAAGGGGAAAAGGCCATGAGCGGAAACCTTACCCCAACCGGGATGGCACAGGGTCGAAGACGGGCGCTACATCGGGAGCCAAAGCTCCGTTGAAGTGCTTCCTTTGTAGTGGCCCCCATCGCATACGTGATTGTCCATCCCGAGCCGCGCTCAATGCATTGAAGGTGTCTTTTGGCGGCAAAGAGGACAAGGAGAGTATGCATGATCCACAGGAAGATGTGGATAGTGATGACGATGATTCAAAGATGGGTGCGCTCCAGGTACTCAATGCTCTTGCGGGCCAATCAAGCGAGAAGCCTAAAGCCTCAAGGGTGCTGATGTACGTTGAATGTAAGGTCAATGGCAAGACTACCAAGGTGATGGTAGATACTGGAGCTAGCAACAACTTCGTAGATGCTGCGGAGGCTAAGCGGTTGGGTCTAAAGCTTCATAAGGATCCAAGCCGCATGAAGGCCGTTAATTCGGCACCAAAACCCGTAGATGGGGTAGCTCGAGATGTACCCCTCGAGATTGGCAAGTGGTCTGGTAAGACTAACTTTACTTGTGTACCTTTGGATGATTTTCAGGTCATCATTGGACTAGACTTCATGATGGAGCACAAAATGGTGCCGATGCCGTACTTGGGGAGCATATGTTTCCTTGGAGACAAGCCGTGCATGGTGCCAGTAGTTGCCGAGAAGACTCGAGGCGACAAGATGATTTCAGCGATGCAGCTAGAGAAGGGTCTAAAGAAGGGAGAGTTGACATACTTGGCAGCCTTAAAGATGGAGACTACAGGAGTGGATGCAGAACCTGTACCTGCCAAGATCCAAACCATCCTGAAGGAGTTCAGGGATGTTATGCCAGCAAAGCTTCCAAAGTCTCTACCCCCACGACGTGCTGTTGATCATCAAATAGAGATTATTCCAGGAGTTAAGCCACCTGCAAAAGCTCCCTACAGGATGGCTCCACCCGAGTTGGCCGAATTGAGAAAACAACTCGATGAGCTATTGGAGGCGGGATTCATCCGTCCTTCCAAAGCTCCTTATGGTGCTCCAGTGTTGTTCCAGAAGAAGCACGACGGTAGCTTGCGGTTGTGCGTGGATTTTCGGGCTTTGAACAAGGTGACTGTGAAGAACAAATACCCGATTCCACTTATAGCGGACTTGTTTGATCAGCTCGGTTCGGCAAAGTACTTTTCGAAGTTAGACTTGCGCTCTGGGTATTATCAAGTCCGCGTTGCAGAAGGCGACGAGCCGAAGACCACGTGCGTGACGCGGTATGGGGCGTTTGAGTACTTGGTGATGCCTTTTGGCTTAACCAACGCACCCGCCACGTTTTGTACGTTGATGAACCAGATCTTCCATGAGTTTCTCGACAAGTTCGTGGTGGTGTATCTTGATGATATTGTTGTGTATAGCCACAGTTTGGAAGATCATGCAAAGCACTTGAGAGAAGTGTTTAGGGTCCTGAAGGAGAACCAGCTGTATGTGAAAGAGGAAAAGTGCTCGTTTGCACAAAAACACATAGGTTTTCTGGGCCACATTATTGGTGATGGGCATATCCGGATGGAGATGAAGAAGGTGAAAGCCATCCAAGAGTGGAAGGTGCCAACTTCAGTGTCGGAGCTCAGATCATTTCTCGGACTTGCGAATTACTATCGTAAGTTCATCAGGAGATATTCAGCCAGATCGGCACCTTTAACAGACTTGTTGAAGAAGGATAGGCCCTGGGTTTGGTCGAAGGAATGTCAAGAAGCATTCGAGGACATGAAGCAGCAGGTTGCTAACGATCCCGTATTGGCATTGCCCGACATTTCCAAGCCTTTTGAAGTTCATACCGATGCATCTGATTTTGCACTTGGCGGGGTACTAGTGCAAGATGGTCACCCAGTTGCATACGAGAGCCGCAAGCTTTCCGACACGGAGCGGCGTTATATAGCTCAGGAGAAAGAGTTACTAGCTATTGTTCATTGCTTAAGGGTCTGGAGGCATTATTTGTTGGGGTCGAAGTTTCTGGTGAAGACCGACAATGTTGCTGCCTCACACTTCATGACTCAGAAGAAGCTCACTTCCAAGCAGGCTCGCTGGCAAGAGTCATTGGCCGAGTTTGATTTTGATATGGAGTACCAACCAGGAAGAATGAACAATGTTGCTGATGCCCTGAGCAGGAAGGCGGAGTTGGCCGCCTTGGTTACTACGGGACAGAGGAGCAGGTCCCAGCTGAAGACCATCATTATCGACAAGATTCGTGAGCGGCTGCAGAGTGATAAAGAAGCCAAGATCTTGGTCGATATGGTGAAGGGAGGACGTTCCACAAGGTTCAGAATCAAAGAGGATTTGTTATATACCACAGGTGGACGTCTCTATGTGCCTCGCTCTGCGGAGCTAAGGCGGGAGCTGATCAAGGAATGTCATGATACCGTATGGGCAGGCCACCCTGGCTACCATCGTACATTGGCGTTACTTGAGACAGCATATTACTGGCCGAACATGAGGAAGCAAGTTGAAGAGTATGTGCAGACTTGCCTCATTTGTCAGCAGGACAAGGTGATGCGGAAGAAACCTTTGGGACTTTTGGAGCCATTGCCGGTGGTGCAGCGTCCATGGGAGAGTGTATCTATGGATTTCATTAGTGGCTTGCCAAAAGTGGGGGAGTATACTTCTATTATGGTGGTGATTGATCGTTTCTCGAAGTATGCAACCTTCATTCCAGCACCTGCTCAGTGTACTGCGGAAGAAGTGGCGTTCTTGTTCTTGAAGCACGTAGTGAAATATTGGGGTGTGCCCCAGACTATTATCAGTGATCGTGATGCCAGATTTACAGGGCGGTTTTGGACCGAGCTCATGAAACTTCTAGGGTCACAGCTGAACTTCTCGACAAGTAATCATCCGCAGACAGACGGCCAGACGGAGCGTTTCAACGCTCTTCTTGAAGAATACCTTAGGCACTTTGTCAGTGCCAACCAGCAGAATTGGGTGAATCTATTGGACGTAGCTCAGTTCTGTTTCAATTTGCAGGAGAGTTCTTCTACCTGCAAGACACCATTCGAGCTGGTAACAGGGCAGCGACCGTTAACTCCCCACACGGTTGCAACAGGTTATACAGGTACTAGCCCACGGGCATTCACTTTTGCTAAGGAATGGCAGCGGACAGCAGAAATAGCCAAAGCACACCTGGAGAAAGCAGCAGCACGCATGAAGAAGTTCGCAGATGAGAACCGGAGACCACACAACTTCAAAGTAGGTGACTTGGTGCTCGTCAAGATCAACAGGGATACTTCTCGGTTCGTGAAGAAGCTACACCGAAACTTGGTGAGGCGGTACGAGGGCCCCTTTCCCATCATTGCTCGTGTTGGAAAGGTTTCGTTCAAAGTACAACTCCCGAGGTATATGCAGAACCACCATCCAGTCTTCCATGCCAGCAACCTGAAGCCGTTCTACCAGGATCAGGCGGATCCCCAACGTGCCAACCAGCAGAGATCTAATCCAAGACCGGAGCTCCAGCCAACCAGGGAGGTGCAGAAGATAGTAGCTGATCGCCGTGCTCAAGCTCATCACAATTCGCCACCGGAGATCGAGTACTTAGTCAAGTGGAAGAACCTGCCAGAAGCCGAAGCCAGTTGGGAACGCGCCAGCTCCTTGCTCGACAATGCAGAAAAGATCGTGGAGTACTTGGCAGCGAAGTCGTCGAGGACGACGACATAACAAGTGGGGGAGTCTGTCATGTCCCTTTTTGTCAAGCCATGTTGGTATTGCCAAGGGACATGTCTTTTACTTTTATGCATTGTAATAAGTGTAGCATATGCCTTGCGCTAGGCCGGCATATGTCTTGAGCGTGCATAGTAAGGTGCCTTGTATATAGGTAGCTTCCTTAGGTAGCTTCCCTTGGCACGGGGACGTAGATGTCTTTATTTCCAACAAAGGAGTATGCTTGGTTGAAAGCATTGATGTTTCCTTGTGAGGATAGGTAAAACATATATTTTGCACTATGTAGGGGAGTGGATGGTAAACTTTGAGTGGAAGACCCCTACCTTCCAAATAGTGGGCAACCGAAGAGCCATAAGCTTCCCTAGCCTTTAGGAAGCTTCCTTAGTCATATGCTTGTCTTTCCTTGTAAGCTCTCATTATCTATCAATAATATATCTTGTTGCCTTCTTTTGTAGCTATCGTTGGTTGTTTGGAATATTACTTTGTTGGCTGACTTGTCCCGAGAGCGCGCACAAGTGCCGCACGACGCCTATCGAGAGAAAAGGCCGTGACACTGGGACGCCCTTGCCACAGCTCGGGACGGCCTGGGACGGCCTCGGCACAGCTCGGGACGCCCTGGGACGCCCGAGACTTTGCTCGGGACGGCCTGGGACGTCCGAGACTTTGCTCGGGACGGCCTGGGACGCCCGAGACTTGGCTCGGGACGGCCTGGGACGCCCTCGCTACAGCTCGGGACGCCCTGGGACGGCCTCGACACAGCTCGGGACGGCCTGGGACGTCCGAGAATTTGCTCGGGCCGGCCTGGGACGCCCGAGACTTGGCTCGGGACGGCCTGGGACGCGCTCGGCACAGCTCGGGACAGGCCGGGACGCCCGAGCCGAGCTTCGGGTCGCACGAAATCTCTTCGTATTCCGACATATTAGAAGCTTCCCATCATGTAGTAGGCCGAGCTTTGCCCTTTGGATGCCCTATGGTGCTTGGCGAGCACTAGGGAACGTGCCAGCACAAGTGCTGTGCACGCTCTGGGGAAGGAGCTCAACCCTCCCCCTTATAGTGCAAAGTTATTGTTTTTCCTATTTTCACAAGGAAACATCAATTTTTTAACCAGGCATACTGGGCCTTTACTCCTTCGTTACTCGTCGGAATCCAGCAAACTTATACTCGTTGGAAAGG
>NW_028238454.1:117500-120000 GCF_041429995.1 Eschscholzia californica
CAATATTCCTGATAAATACCCACACACCCACATATGGAGAATGGTCGAAAATGCTCGAGTGGATATCGAGATGTCCGACGAAGCACCACTTGGAAGGGCCGAGGCACGGGACGCCCGGGCTGTTGCTCGGGCCGGCACGGGACGCGCATGGGACAGCCCGGGACGGCATGGGACGCCCTCGCTACAGCTCGGGACGGCCAGGTACGCCCGAGACTTGGCTCGGGACGGCCTGGGACGCCCTCGCCATAGCTCGGGACGGCCTGGGACGCCCGAGACTAGGCTCGGGACGGCCTCGGCACAGCTCGGGACGGCCTGGGACGCCCTTGCCACAGCTCGGGACGGCATGGGACGCCCGAGACTTTGCTCGGGACGGCCTGGGACGCCCTTGCCACAGCTCGGGACGGCCTGGGACGCCCGAGACTTTGCTCGGGACGGCCTGGGACGGCCTCGGCACAGCTCGGGACGGCCTGGGACGCCCGAGACTTTGCTCGGGACGGCCTGGGACGTCCGAGACTTTGCTCGGGACGGCCTGGGACGTCCGAGACTTTGCTCGGGACGGCCTGGGACGCCCGAGACTTGGCTCGGGACGGCCTGGGACGCCCTCGCTACAGCTCGGGACGCCCGAGACTTGGCTCGGGACGGCCTGGGACGCCCGAGACTTGGCTCGGGACGGCCTGGGACGCCCGAGACTTGGCTCGGGACGGCCTGGGACGCGCTCGGCACAGCTCGGGACAGGCCGGGACGCCCGAGCCGAGCTTCGGGTCGCACGAAATCTCTTCGTATTCCGACATATTAGAAGCTTCCCATCATGTAGTAGGCCGAGCTTTGCCCTTTGGATGCCCTATGGTGCTTGGCGAGCACTAGGGAACGTGCCAGCACAAGTGCTGTGCACGCTCTGGGGAAGGAGCTCAACCCTCCCCCTTATAGTGCAAAGTTATTGTTTTGCCTATTTTCACAAGGAAACATCAATTTTTTAACCAAGCATACTGGGCCTTTACTCCTTCGTTACTCGTCGGAATCCAGCAAACTTATACTCGTTGGAAAGGCCTTTTCGCAAGGATTTTTTTGATATATTATAATAGCGATTCCGATAAATATTTATTTTTCTATGAATTTTTAAGTGAATAAACACCGGAAAATTCATAAAAAATAGAAAAAAAAATATTTTCTTCCGTTTCTTTTCTCCAATAATTCATAAATAATACCTCAATAGTATAAATGAAGAGAGAGTCGAAATGGCCCGGGTGGGTTTCGAAATGTCCCACGACCCCATAGAATGCACGGGCCAGCCGAGCCAAAGCAGGGGACGCGCATGGGACAGCAGGGGACGCGCACGGGACAGCGTCCCTATGGCTCGGGACGGCATGGGACAGTACGGGACGCCCTTGGTAAAGCTCGGGAATCCCATCGGACGCGCATGGGACGGCCTTGCTAAGGCTCGGGACGGGCTTGCTAAGGCTCGGGACGGATGGGACAGCACGGGACGCGCATCGGACGGCCTTGCTAAGGCTCGGGACGGCATGGAACAGCACGGGACGGCCTTGGTGAGGCTCGGGACGGCATGGGACAGCACGGGACGGCCTTGGTGAGGCTCGGGACGGCATGGGACAGCACGGGACGGCCTTGGTAAGGCTCGGGACGGCATGGGACAGCACGGGACGGCCTTGGTAAGGCTCGGGACGGCATGGGACAGCACGGGACGGCCTTGGTGAGGCACGGGACGGCCTCGGTGAGGCTCGGGACGGCATGGGACAGCACGGGACGGCCTTGCTAAGGCTCGGGATGGCCTGGGACGGCCTTGGTGAGGCTTGGACGGCACGGGACGCGCATGGGACAGCATGTGACGGCCTTGGTAAGGCTGGGCACGGCATGGGACGCACATGGGACACCTTATGGGGATCATCAAGGGACGTTGCACGGGACATTCTTAGCCATGAAGGGCCTTCACATGGGACATCTTAGGAGTCAAGAGCCGGCACATGGGACAATGGAGTTCACACGCACGGAACACTTCGGCTACTTCCGTTCGGAACGTCGTGGGATCTTTATGTCCCCATTAGCACCGACGCATCAACATGCTAGGAAGCTAGGTCCGAACTTCTCGAAGTGTCGATGGCACTTGGACGGATACGCATCCGATCCGATGTTATGATGATGTACTTTCTCCGATATCGATGTCGGGGTGTATTCCGATGTTATGATGTACTTTCTCCGAGATCGATGGGACGACCTTGGTAAGGCATGGGTCGGCCTTGGTAAGGCTCGGACGGCACGGGACGCGCATGGGACGGCCTTAGTAAGGCTCGGGACAAAATGGGACAGCACGGGACGCCATGGGACGGCCTTGGTAAGGCTCGGGACGGCCTGGGACGGCCTTAGTAAGGCTCGGGACAGCACGGGACGTCCTTGGTAAGGCTCGGGACGGCATGGGACAGCGCGGGACGCCATGGGACGGCCTTGGTGAGGCTCGGACGGCACGGGACGCGCATGGGACGGCCTT
>NW_028238455.1:45000-47500 GCF_041429995.1 Eschscholzia californica
CCCATGCCTTACGAAGGCCATCCCATGCGCGTCCCATGCCTTAGCAAGGCCGACCCATGCCTTACCAAGGCCGAACCATGCCTTACCAAGGCCGTCCCATCGATCTCGGAGAAAGTACATCATCATGACATCGGAATACGGCCCCAACATCGATCTCGGAGAAAGTACATCATCATAACATCGGATCGGATGTGTATCCATCGAAGTTCCATCGACACTTCGAGAAGATCGAACATAGCTTCCTAGCATGTTAAAGGTTCGGTGCTAATGGGGACATAAAGATCCCACGACGTTCCAAACGAAAGTAAAGTGTTCCGTGCGTGTGAACTACGTTGTCCCATGTGCCGGCTCTCGACTCCTAAGATGTCCCATGTAAATGCCCTTCGTGGGAAAGAATGTCCCGTGCAACGTCCCTTGATGATCCCCATAAGGTGTCCCATGTGCGTCCCATGATGTCCCATGCGCGTCCCGTGCCGTCCGAGCCTCACCAAGGCCGTCCCATGCGCGTCTCGTGCCGTCCCGAGCTGTGCCGAGGCCGTCCCGTGCTGTCCCATGCCGTCCCGAGCTGTGCCGAGGCCGTCCCGTGCTGTCCCATGCCGTCCCGAGCCTCGCCAAGGCCGTCCCGTGCCGTCCGAGCTGTGCCGAGGCCGTCCCGTGCCGTCCGAGCTGTGCCGAGGCCGTCCCGTGCTGTCCCATGCCGTCCCGAGCCTCGCCAAGGCCGTCCCATGCGCGTCCCGTGCCGTCCGAGCTGTGCCGAGGCCGTCCCGTGCTGTCCCATGCCGTCCCGAGCCTCGCCAAGGCCGTCCCATGCGCGTCCCGTGCCGTCCGAGCCTCACAAAGGCCGTCCCAGGCCGTCCCGTGCCGTCCCATGCGCGTCCCGTGCCGTCCGAGCCTCACCAGGGCCGTGACATGCCGTCCCGAGCCTGACCAAGGCCGTCCCGTGCCTCACCAAGGCCGTCCCTTGCGCGTCCCGTGCCGTCCCGAGCCTCACCAAGGCCGTCCCATGCGCGTCCCGTGCTGTCCCATGCCGTCCCGAGCCTTAGCAAGGCCGTCCCATTCGCGTCCCGTGCTGTCCCATGCGCGTCCCGTGCTGTCCCGAGCCTGACCAATGCTGTCCCGTGCGCGTCCCATTCTTTTGGCTCGGCTGGCCCGTGCATTCTATGGGGTCGTGGGACATTTCGAAATCCACCCGGGCCATTTCGACTCTCTCTTCATTAATACTATTGAGGTATTATTTATGAATTATTGGAGAAAAGAAACGGAAGAAAATATTTTTTTTTCTATTTTTTATGAATTTTCCGGTGTTTATTCACTTAAAAATTCATAGAAAAATAAATATTTATCGGCATCGCTATTATAATATATCAAAAAAATCCTTGCGAAAAGACCTTTCCAACGAGTATAAGTTTGCTGGATTCCGACGAGTAACGAAGGAGTAAAGGCCCAGTATGCCTGGTTAAAAAATTGATGTTTCCTTGTGAAAATAGGAAAAACAATAACTTTGCACTATAAGGGGGAGGGTTGAGCTCCTTCCCCAGAGCGTGCACAGCACTTGTGCTGGCACGTTCCCTAGTGCTCGCCAAGCACCATAGGGCATCCAAAGGGCAAAGCTCGGCCTACTACATGATGGGAAGCTTCTAATATGTCGGAATACGAAGAGATTTCGTGCGACCCGAAGCTCGGCTCGGGCGTCCCGGCCTGTCCCGAGCTGTGCCGAGCGCGTCCCAGGCCGTCCCGAGCCAAGTCTCGGGCGTCCCAGGCCGGCCCGAGCAAATTCTCGGACGTCCCAGGCCGTCCCGAGCTGTGTCGAGGCCGTCCCAGGGCGTCCCGAGCTGTAGCGAGGGCGTCCCAGGCCGTCCCGAGCCAAGTCTCGGGCGTCCCAGGCCGTCCCGAGCAAAGTCTCGGACGTCCCAGGCCGTCCCGAGCAAAGTCTCGGGCGTCCCAGGGCGTCCCGAGCTGTGCCGAGGCCGTCCCAGGCCGTCCCGAGCTGTGGCAAGGGCGTCCCAGGCCGTCCCGAGCAAAGTCTCGGGCGTCCCATGCCGTCCCGAGCAGTGGCAAGGGCGTCCCAGGCCGTCCCGAGCTGTGCCGAGGCCGTCCCGAGCCTAGTCTCGGGCGTCCCAGGCCGTCCCGAGCTATGGCGAGGGCGTCCCAGGCCGTCCCGAGCTAAGTCTCGGGCGTACCTGGCCGTCCCGAGCTGTAGCGAGGGCGTCCCATGCCGTCCCGGGCTGTCCCATGCGCGTCCCGTGCCGACCCGAGCAACAGCTCGGGCGTCCCGTGCCTCGGCCCTTCCAAGTGGTGCTTCGTCGGACATCTCGATATCCACTCGAGCATTTTCGACCAAACTCCATATGTGGGTGTGTGGGTATTTATCAGGAATATTGGAGAAAGAATCGGGAAAAAAATATTTTTTTTCTATTTTTTTTGAATTTTTAATTGTTTATTCACTTAAAAATTCATAAAAAAATAAATATTTATCGGAATCGCTATTATTATATATCAA
>NW_028238455.1:92500-95000 GCF_041429995.1 Eschscholzia californica
GTTGTCCCATGTGCCGGCTCTCGACTCCTAAGATGTCCCATGTAAATGCCCTTCGTGGGAAAGAATGTCCCGTGCAACGTCCCTTGATGATCCCCATAAGGTGTCCCATGTGCGTCCCATGATGTCCCATGCGCGTCCCGTGCCGTCCGAGCCTCACCAAGGCCGTCCCATGCGCGTCTCGTGCCGTCCCGAGCTGTGCCGAGGCCGTCCCGTGCTGTCCCATGCCGTCCCGAGCTGTGCCGAGGCCGTCCCGTGCTGTCCCATGCCGTCCCGAGCCTCGCCAAGGCCGTCCCGTGCCGTCCGAGCTGTGCCGAGGCCGTCCCGTGCCGTCCGAGCTGTGCCGAGGCCGTCCCGTGCTGTCCCATGCCGTCCCGAGCCTCGCCAAGGCCGTCCCATGCGCGTCCCGTGCCGTCCGAGCTGTGCCGAGGCCGTCCCGTGCTGTCCCATGCCGTCCCGAGCCTCGCCAAGGCCGTCCCATGCGCGTCCCGTGCCGTCCGAGCCTCACAAAGGCCGTCCCAGGCCGTCCCGTGCCGTCCCATGCGCGTCCCGTGCCGTCCGAGCCTCACCAGGGCCGTGACATGCCGTCCCGAGCCTGACCAAGGCCGTCCCGTGCCTCACCAAGGCCGTCCCTTGCGCGTCCCGTGCCGTCCCGAGCCTCACCAAGGCCGTCCCATGCGCGTCCCGTGCTGTCCCATGCCGTCCCGAGCCTTAGCAAGGCCGTCCCATTCGCGTCCCGTGCTGTCCCATGCGCGTCCCGTGCTGTCCCGAGCCTGACCAATGCTGTCCCGTGCGCGTCCCATTCTTTTGGCTCGGCTGGCCCGTGCATTCTATGGGGTCGTGGGACATTTCGAAATCCACCCGGGCCATTTCGACTCTCTCTTCATTAATACTATTGAGGTATTATTTATGAATTATTGGAGAAAAGAAACGGAAGAAAATATTTTTTTTTCTATTTTTTATGAATTTTCCGGTGTTTATTCACTTAAAAATTCATAGAAAAATAAATATTTATCGGCATCGCTATTATAATATATCAAAAAAATCCTTGCGAAAAGACCTTTCCAACGAGTATAAGTTTGCTGGATTCCGACGAGTAACGAAGGAGTAAAGGCCCAGTATGCCTGGTTAAAAAATTGATGTTTCCTTGTGAAAATAGGAAAAACAATAACTTTGCACTATAAGGGGGAGGGTTGAGCTCCTTCCCCAGAGCGTGCACAGCACTTGTGCTGGCACGTTCCCTAGTGCTCGCCAAGCACCATAGGGCATCCAAAGGGCAAAGCTCGGCCTACTACATGATGGGAAGCTTCTAATATGTCGGAATACGAAGAGATTTCGTGCGACCCGAAGCTCGGCTCGGGCGTCCCGGCCTGTCCCGAGCTGTGCCGAGCGCGTCCCAGGCCGTCCCGAGCCAAGTCTCGGGCGTCCCAGGCCGGCCCGAGCAAATTCTCGGACGTCCCAGGCCGTCCCGAGCTGTGTCGAGGCCGTCCCAGGGCGTCCCGAGCTGTAGCGAGGGCGTCCCAGGCCGTCCCGAGCCAAGTCTCGGGCGTCCCAGGCCGTCCCGAGCAAAGTCTCGGACGTCCCAGGCCGTCCCGAGCAAAGTCTCGGGCGTCCCAGGGCGTCCCGAGCTGTGCCGAGGCCGTCCCAGGCCGTCCCGAGCTGTGGCAAGGGCGTCCCAGGCCGTCCCGAGCAAAGTCTCGGGCGTCCCATGCCGTCCCGAGCAGTGGCAAGGGCGTCCCAGGCCGTCCCGAGCTGTGCCGAGGCCGTCCCGAGCCTAGTCTCGGGCGTCCCAGGCCGTCCCGAGCTATGGCGAGGGCGTCCCAGGCCGTCCCGAGCCAAGTCTCGGGCGTACCTGGCCGTCCCGAGCTGTAGCGAGGGCGTCCCATGCCGTCCCGGGCTGTCCCATGCGCGTCCCGTGCCGACCCGAGCAACAGCTCGGGCGTCCCGTGCCTCGGCCCTTCCAAGTGGTGCTTCGTCGGACATCTCGATATCCACTCGAGCATTTTCGACCAAACTCCATATGTGGGTGTGTGGGTATTTATCAGGAATATTGGAGAAAGAATCGGGAAAAAAATATTTTTTTTCTATTTTTTTTGAATTTTTAATTGTTTATTCACTTAAAAATTCATAAAAAAATAAATATTTATCGGAATCGCTATTATTATATATCAAAAGAATCCTTGTGAAAAGACCTTTCCAACGAATGCAAGTTTGTTGGATTTGGACGAGTAACGAAGGAGCAAAGGCCGAGTATGCTTGGTTAAAAATTTGATGTTTCCTTGTGAAAATAGGGAAAACAATAACTTTGCACTATATAGGGGAGGGGTGAGCTCCCTCCCCAGGCCGTGCACAGCCCTTGGGCTGGCAGGTGCCTTGGCCCTTGGGATGCAACATAAGGCATCCCAAGGGCAAAGCTCGGCACGGGGGTGGATGGGAAGCTTCCAAGAGTTGCCAACTCATCCCCGACGTGGGAAATCGAAGATGCGGCTGGGGGGGCCCCGGG
>NW_028238456.1:30000-32500 GCF_041429995.1 Eschscholzia californica
CGTGCCGTCCGAGCCTCACCAAGGCCGTCCCATGCGCGTCTCGTGCCGTCCCGAGCTGTGCCGAGGCCGTCCCGTGCTGTCCCATGCCGTCCCGAGCCTCGCCAAGGCCGTCCCGTGCCGTCCGAGCTGTGCCGAGGCCGTCCCGTGCCGTCCCGTGCTGTCCCATGCCGTCCCGAGCCTCGCCAAGGCCGTCCCGTGCCGTCCGAGCTGTGCCGAGGCCGTCCCGTGCCGTCCCGTGCTGTCCCATGCCGTCCCGAGCCTCGCCAAGGCCGTCCCGTGCCGTCCGAGCTGTGCCGAGGCCGTCCCGTGCCGTCCCGTGCTGTCCCATGCCGTCCCGAGCCTCGCCAAGGCCGTCCCATGCGCGTCCCGTGCCGTCCGAGCTGTGCCGAGGCCGTCCCGTGCTGTCCCATGCCGTCCCGAGCCTCGCCAAGGCCGTCCCATGCGCGTCCCGTGCCGTCCGAGCCTCACAAAGGCCGTCCCAGGCCGTCCCGTGCCGTCCCATGCGCGTCCCGTGCCGTCCGAGCCTCACCAGGGCCGTGACATGCCGTCCCGAGCCTGACCAAGGCCGTCCCGAGCCTCACCAAGGCCGTCCCATGCGCGTCCCGAGCTGTCCCATGCCGTCCCGAGCCTTAGCAAGGCCGTCCCATTCGCGTCCCGTGCTGTCCCATGCCGTCCCGAGCCTTAGCAAGGCCGTCCCATTCGCGTCCCGTGCCGTCCCATGCGCGTCCCGTGCTGTCCCGTGCCGTCCCGAGCCTGACCAATGCTGTCCCGTGCGCGTCCCATTCTTTTGGCTCGGCTGGCCCGTGCATTCTATGGGGTCGTGGGACATTTCGAAATCCACCCGGGCCATTTCGACTCTCTCTTCATTAATACTATTGAGGTATTATTTATGAATTATTGGAGAAAAGAAACGGAAGAAAATATTTTTTTTTCTATTTTTTATGAATTTTCCGGTGTTTATTCACTTAAAAATTCATAGAAAAATAAATATTTATCGGAATCGCTATTATAATATATCAAAAAAATCCTTGCGAAAAGACCTTTCCAACGAGTATAAGTTTGCTGGATTCCGACGAGTAACGAAGGAGTAAAGGCCCAGTATGCTTGGTTAAAAAATTGATGTTTCCTTGTGAAAATAGGAAAAACAATAACTTTGCACTATAAGGGGGAGGGTTGAGCTCCTTCCCCAGAGCGTGCACAGCACTTGTGCTGGCACGTTCCCTAGTGCTCGCCAAGCACCATAGGGCATCCAAAGGGCAAAGCTCGGCCTACTACATGATGGGAAGCTTCTAATATGTCGGAATACGAAGAGATTTCGTGCGACCCGAAGCTCGGCTCGGGCGTCC
Source organism: Eschscholzia californica (assembly GCF_041429995.1). Lineage (NCBI taxonomy): Eukaryota > Viridiplantae > Streptophyta > Magnoliopsida > Ranunculales > Papaveraceae > Eschscholzia > Eschscholzia californica. Next base: position 31,347 of record NW_028238456.1, read on the forward strand.
CGGCCTGTGCCGAGCTGTGCCGAGCGCGTCCCAGGCCGTCCCGAGCCAAGTCTCGGGCGTCCCAGGCCGGCCCGAGCAAAGTCTCGGACGTCCCAGGCCGTCCCGAGCTGTGTCGAGGCCGTCCCAGGGCGTCCCGAGCTGGAGCGAGGGCGTCCCAGGCCGTCCCGAGCCAAGTCTCGGGCGTCCCAGGCCGTCCCGAGCAAAGTCTCGGACGTCCCAGGCCGTCCCGAGCAAAGTCTCGGGCGTCCCAGGCCGTCCCGAGCTGTGCCGAGGCCGTCCCAGGCCGTCCCGAGCTGTGGCAAGGGCGTCCCAGGCCGTCCCGAGCAAAGTCTCGGGCGTCCCATGCCGTCCCGAGCTGTGGCAAGGGCGTCCCAGGCCGTCCCGTGCTGTGCCGAGGCCGTCCCGAGCCTAGTCTCGGGCGTCCCAGGCCGTCCCGAGCTATGGCGAGGGCGTCCCAGGCCGTCCCGAGCCAAGTCTCGGGCGTACCTGGCCGTCTCGAGCTGTAGCGAGGGCGTCCCATGCCGTCCCGGGATGTCCCATGCGCGTCCCGTGCCGGCCCGAGCAACAGCTCGGGCGTCCCGTGCCTCGGCCCTTCCAAGTGGTGCTTCGTCGGACATCTCGATATCCACTCGAGCATTTTCGACCATTCTCCATATGTGGGTGTGTGGGTATTTATCAGGAATATTGGAGAAAGAATCGGGAAAAAAATATTTTTTTTCTATTTTTTTTGAATTTTTAATTGTTTATTCACTTAAAAATTCATAAAAAAATAAATATTTATCGGAATCGCTATTATTATATATCAAAAGAATCCTTGTGAAAAGACCTTTCCAACGAATGCAAGTTTGTTGGATTTGGACGAGTAACGAAGGAGCAAAGGCCGAGTATGCTTGGTTAAAAATTTGATGTTTCCTTGTGAAAATAGGGAAAACAATAACTTTGCACTATATAGGGGAGGGGTGAGCTCCCTCCCCAGGCCGTGCACAGCCCTTGGGCTGGCAGGTGCCTTGGCCCTTGGGATGCAACATAAGGCATCCCAAGGGCAAAGCTCGGCACGGGGGTGGATGGGAAGCTTCCAAGAGTTGCCCAACTCATCCCCGACGTGGAAAATCGAAGAGGCGGCTGGGGGGGCCCGGGGGGGCACCACGGGCAAA
>NW_028238456.1:62500-77500 GCF_041429995.1 Eschscholzia californica
GCTACAGACTATGGTGCTCTGATTCCACACGAGAACTGTGATCAGAGCCTGGGCGACAGGATAGAGTATCGTGCCCTGATCCGATATGAGAAATGGTTATCAGGATAACATGCCTATTTAACAATTGGTATAATAGCCTAGTGGATAGGCAAAAGAGTATATTGCTCTGGTCCTTGTGATAGATGGATCAAGAGCTTGATAGCTACAAGATATGTTCCAAGAGCCTAGTGATTGTGGCAAATGGATGTGTTTTGGGAGCTTGATGAGACAAGCATGAAGATATGCCTAAGAACATGTGGTATGTTTGGAAGCATACTTCTAGAGCCTGGACGGCAGGTTCAAAGAGATGGTATCTATGCTCGAAGAGTTGACGAAGAGCTTAGTGATTCTCCCACTATGGTATGTGGTATACTGGAGTGTGTATGAAGAGCAGCGTTGAGAGCATGATTCCACGAGATGGTTTCAGAGTGAGATGCATTCGACATGATAGGGTCTCTGAAGCTGTGATACAGGATGGGACCTTTGTTAAGGGATGCATGGTGCATAAGGCGACGAGAGTTCCGATGGAAGGAATAGGCCGTGTGCACGGATGCTACGGTGGTAGCTATACTTGGGTCTATGTTCCTTGGAGATGAAGGACATATGCGAGATATGAGATGGAACCGTATTGACACAAGAAGTCATGTGCAAGCTGTAAGAGTTCAGTGTGACTTGTTGCGCAAGAAGGTACCATATATACTTGAGTCCTTTAGAGGTAAGGACAAGTGCAGAGATGGGATGAACCGAGAATGGCACGGTGAGTCGTGTGCGAGCTTAGTGCAGTAATGCTCAGTACGATTTGGTGCGCATTGGGTACATCATATGTTAGAGTCCTTTGTGGGGACAACATGCTTGGTAAGAAGCTTACCAAGATGGCAAGTAGAGTCAGGCTGAGAGCTCGTGGGAAGCTAGTCTGAATACACTTGTTGGATTGGCATCCGAGAGTGGAGCTATGTTGATCCGAGTGATACTTGAGCGTTAGAGCAGGGTATGGCAACAAGGTGTTGAAGGATACTCTCTTATGCTTAAGCCGAAGGTAGCATCGAGTGACTTGTGATGTTGTGAGTTCAAGCTACTTACAGAAGACAGAGGTCAAGAGTAAGATAGATGGACAGAGTACATCGTTGGGCAAGTTGGTGCTAGATCAAGGTGCTTATGTGGTATAAGTGCATTTGAGTCCGAAGAGAACGGACCTCACTTGAGATGAGACATGGATATGCTAACACAGCTGTGTGAGGTATGTCGCATGAGTGCTATAAGCCGAAACCAACATTGAAGCTTATGGACATATTGGTGTGAAGTCTAGATTGAAGGAGTTGAAGGAGATGTCCTTCGACCAAGGTGACAATGCGAACAATTTGTCGGATAGGACAATTGATGTGGAAGATCATCAAGTCCGATTGATTTAGGGATCGTAGAGTTGTAGCTAGAGACCAACTACGATCGTCGAATTACGAAGTAATTCGCGGCTAACTTCGATCGGATCCTACAACGGGTTACACATAAGAGTGACAAATTGATCTAGGATATGACTAGTGGGAGTGAGATATAATCATGGGAGTGTCCCATAAACATATCTCATAGGCCTAAAAAGGAATTAGGCAAAGATAGTACAAAAAGGCCAAAAGCAGGGTTTTTGGGCCTAGGCCGATTCGGGCACTTTTAGGGCTCGGATTGGGCTGATTTTTGGAGGGACGTTTCCTTATGTTATGAACATTAAATCTGCAAATTTTGGCTGGGTTTGGACGTCATCTCCTTAGGGAATTGAGAAAATACCAATAGTTGCTATTTTCGACTATTTCCCTAAATCTTATTCTAAAGGGTGTTTTGGGAAACCTAAAAGGAGGTGGATTCTTATTAGGGTTCTATATAAACACTCTTAGGGCAGAGAATAAGGTGTGGAATTTCTCTCTAAGCTTTCTTACTCTACCACATCAAGTAGAGAGGAGAAAGTGAGCTAATTCCCATTAACTATCTATCTAGTCAAGCAAGAAGAAGGTCTTCTTATTATCCAACCACCATTGGTGTGCTAGCTATACAACAAGGTGGGAGATCAAATTGATTGCTCGTGTCCCAAGTAGAGGAGCTACACTTGAAGCTCTTGGTCTTCTTCAATCAATTCAACTAGTTTGAGGGAAAAGCGATTAAGGTAATCCACTATCTCCATTAGATTAATTACTAGTTTTGCATGTGATCCTGGGAATACTAGTGTAGACATTAGATGTCATATTTCCGCTATAAACACTAGTAGAAGGGTATAAAACCCTACAGTGGCGTCAGAGCCTCTTGCTATTAACTAGTTTTTGCTAAGAATCGAACTAGTTCATATTAGATATAATTGATAGTTTGATAAATTGAGTTTATAAAAATATTTTAAAAGTGTTTTAAAACTATTTAAACTCACAATTTGATAATATTGAATGGGATTCAATGAATTTCAAATTAAGAATCAAATTGATGATTAAAAGTGTTTTAAAACTCAATTAGATTGAATTTCGGACTAATCCATGCTTGATTAAGTTGATAGTTATGTTTAAAAGAGTTTTAAACATAAGAAATTGATTGATTTTGAATGGGATTCAAGAATTTTTCAAATAGATTTCAAAATTGTTCTTTGAAAAAGTTTTCAAAAACCTAGACTTTGATCCAAAATTGGTTTGATTAAGAGTTGTTTTCAAGTTTTGGAAACTTTTGAAAAACAAAGATTTTTGGAATTTTAGAAGTGTTCTAAAAAGAAGTGTTTTGAGTTTTGGGAAACTCTCAAAACAAAATTTGGAAATTTTAAAAGTTTCTACAAGTTTTGTAAAAATTTTAGAAGTGTTCTAAAAGATTTCAAAATTTTAAGAAAAGTTTTAAATTTGGAAAATAGCAACTTAGAGTTGCAAAAGAAAAAAAAAAAATTTTTTGGAAACTAGGGTTTTGAAAAACCCTAGTGTCCGGCCAGGAAGCTTCCTGGCCGGACCGGGAGCTCCTGGATGCGTCCTCTGGACGCATCCAGAGCAGCTGCTGAGACGCGTCTAGGACGCGACCAGCAGCTGCGACAGAAGCTTCTGGACGCGTCTTGAAGACGCGTCCAGAGCAGCTGTTGGGACGCGTCTTGGAGACGCGACCAGCAGCTGCGGAGGGAGCTTCCTGGACGCGTCTAGGACGCGTCCAGAGCACTCGACCAGACGCGTCTTGGAGACGCGTCTGGGAGGTTCTGGGTGTCTCGGACTAGTCCGAGACACCTAGTGCTGGTCCGGTCCAGCACCAGACACGTCTAGGACGCGTCTGGTACATGGACTAGCGTCCTGGCTCCGGCCAGGACGAGACCAGGCCTTGATAGGCTTCGGCCAGGACATGCCGGCCTATGGGCCGTGCTATGTCCGGACCTTGTCCGAGCCCTTTTCTGGGCTTGGGCCGGGACTTGTCTAGGACTTGTCCCGGGCTTTTTCGAGGCTTTTCGGACCACAAAAAGGAACCATCATTCGAGTGGGAGTTTTTGCCAAAATTTCTTCCGATTCCAACCAAATAATTCCAAAATCAATCCGGGCCATCCAGAAGGCCAAAACGGATTTCTCTTTAAATTGATTTATGAAATCATTAAGAATCGAACCAATGTTTTTCCGAAATTGACCCGGGCTTTCAAAACCCGAAACGGAGTTTTTCTTAAAGATGATTTTAGAAATCATAAAAGATAAAACCGGAACGCACCACTAGTTGAATTCTTCGAATTTAGACTTAAGGTCCGTAATGTGACATGTGATGTCAACAAAAGTATCTCCCAAGATAATCATGCATATATAATTCTTAGCCTTGATATATTATATGATTGCATGTGATGTGAATGCGGGAAACTAGTATGGCCATAGATTTATATCTTTATTCTTGTTTTAAGCACGGATGGGTGCATGCTTTGTAATTAATTTTAATTTCAAGTTTATACGATCTGCGAATCGTTAGAGTCTTGTAATTAGAGTTTAGGGTCAATGAGTCCATTGAAGAAAACTCAAGGATGGAATCCAAAGGCGAGTGGGAGAAATCAATGGAGGTTCAAGGATGGAGATCTAGACGAACCAAAAGGCGAAACAAGAAGAAAACCAAAGGAGATTAGATCTTCTAGGTTAGGGGCCATACTAGGATCCATGTCTGCTTGATTTACTTTCTCGCGCGCATTTACTTACTTATTTACGCTTTATGTCGTGGATGTTAGTTAGGCTAAATAGTTCACTATAACAAACGCCAGACTAGCGTAAAAGTCCCCAAAAGTAATCTTGAGTAATCGCCTATCCAGATTAAGACACTCGTTGCGCCCTTGTTCGAGGAAGGTGGGTCGGCCTTCGCAGAGTACCTCCTCTACCTTGGGACAATGCGGGTAGGTCTATAGAAGAGGCCTACACGTCTAAATGGTTCTACTCAACGAGATCAGCAAGAGAGTCTTGGATACTCGAGGCAAAAGGATAGATTAGTCATTCATTAATGAAATCTATCAACCAAGAGTCATAAGGTATGATCAGTGAAGTAGTTCACTCACCCGGAACGACGGAGTCAAAGGGTAGGGCCTTCGTCCGCTTTACTCCGAAGAACTGGGGTCTTGGAATCACTTATTCAATCGGGGACGATTTTTATTGAATAATGTGGGAAAACTAAGTTTTTCAAAAACGATAACGAGTTTTAAAACTTTGTCATTTCTTTATGTAGTTTTTAAGATGACACATAGAAACGGTTTCAACAATTGAATCACACCTATGGGAGGTGTTGATCCACTTCCTAGAATGGAAGAATGAATCCGAGAATAGTTCTCAGATTCAAAAGGAAGGTCACTAGAATACCCAATCCTAATGTTGACTCATACAAGAGAAGGTCAAAAGCCTTTTGCAAGCAATCGTATAACATTCTCTTTGGAAGAGTAATGGATGCTAGCATAACCATTAAGACAAACTAAGGAAGAAATTCCTACAGAAGTCATAAATGGGGAGGTACGAGACCTCCAAGGCAATCTGAAAGTCATCCTAAGGGAAGACAACAGAATACATCTATCACCCAATTCAATATCGATTGAACAAAGATAGATAAGACCTTAGATGAGTCACTCAGGTTGTTACGGTCAAACTGAGCAGAACATACGGGAATATCCAATCTAAGAAAGGTTCTTGAGATTTGGTACAAAGAATCTAAGAAAGAGCTCTTGGGATTCAAAAGGGCAAAGGGTCAGTCAAGTGAGGCAAACATTTGATCAAAGAAAAGCAGTTGCCGAGTACATGATCAAGAGTATTCCTCATTACTGTGAATGTTTCCAAACAATGGCTAGACCATTTAAAAGGAAACTACCTTTAGCACCTGGAGGACAAATGGAATGGAATTATGAATTCCGGTTCCGTATCCTTGTTAACAAAGTTAAAAACAAGTATCGTAAAATTCCTTCATCAGGTATTTTAAACCGGATGTGCGGCTCCGTGGAGCTTAAGGGAATTACATACTTGACTAAAAGAAGTAAAGATCCAAGAGGGAGCAGAAGCAGTGATGCTAGGGATGCTGAAAGGGATCGAAGTCTTCTTTTAGACACTGATCTAGCTTAGAACTTAATAGTGATTATTTTGTTCTTCTAGAAACGTCTGATGTTTTAAACCAGTGATAAAATTAACTGAAGGTTAACATTGATAATGGCTAAAATCAAGAGATTCAAACTCATTAAACTTCAGCATTGTAAATTGGGTCTTAAGGACTAATTGACAAAGTCACCCTTTTCAAAAGGCATAAAGACTAGTAATCTATTAGGACTCATACGGTGTTATGCAGACCTATAAGTTTACTTGCAGAAGCTAACGAGAGAAACTTCAAATACGTACTCTGACAACTTCATGAAGTATGGAAACGTACAAATCATAAAGTATAAGTCAGAATGTTTGAAAGGTTCAAACAAAGTACAAACCGAAGTAAAGAATCACTTTGACAAGATAGTGAAAACTTGAGTCAAACACTTGATAACCATCAAAGGAGTTGAGAAACAGTTTCCCAACTCTGCTCCATGGAACACATCCGACGGATGGTGGATTCAGTGGGAGCAATCGAACATTGCTATGCATAATTCGATCAAAGATGGGTTTAAGCCAGTCTTCCGAATATTTTGGGACATATTCTATAAACGATTGTTTTCACACTTACCAAAATTCCGTCTAAAGCTAAATTTGTAAAAGCATTACAAAACTAGCTAATATCTGACGCAATTTCTTTTTTAAAAGAAATTTGGGCTTCTTCCATAACCAATCAAGAGAACAAAGTGTTTGTTGCTCATGATAGTATTCTTCTAATAATTAGCGCACCTAGTAATCTGGGAGAAAAACACTAATTATTACAAGAATAAGTGGGAGAAAAGTACAAGTCGATTTAATTCGATCATGAGAAAAATCATGGAGTTTCATGAAGAACAATCATGAAACTTGTACAAGACGATTAAATTCGACCAAGAGCAACAAACTGCGACTCCTTGGAAAAGGAAAGGTTAAAGATATGATCTTGTAAACCCACCGCACAAAAGCGAATGTCATTCGCAGGAGAACTCTCAAAGCGAGTGAAAGTGTCTCTAAAGGAATATCTCAAAGTAGTTGAGATAACTCCAAATTGTTGTTCAAAAGCCCTGAAAGGTCAAAATAAAATCTTAAAGACTCAGAAAATAAAGGTTATTTCTGAAGAGATAAAAGACCTGCGCAGAAACGGAAACTGACTCTAGATTTTGGCTAGAAGCCAAAATCATCGTGGAATCCATATCTCGTCAAGACATGAAGCTTGATAATTTAAGTCAACAGAAGACCTAAATTGGTTTTCCAAAATAGAAAACTGAGAAGGATGGAAACATTCATGTTTCCCGAAACGAGACAAGAAGAATAAAGATTCTTCCAATCAAGTTATGTCCACAAGCATGCTTAAGAAATCTATCGACGGATTAAAAGCACGCAAGAGTTAGAATCTTCGATTCAAAAGGCAATCAAAGAAGTTTGATTCCTGAGGAATGAAGAAAATCTTGAATCACGAAATTTCAAGAAGGTAAGTGGGAGAAACAAACCTTCCGGGTCCGTATGCTGAGTACATACAAAAGATTGAGTACGACATAAGATGTTGTATAACAGTAACAAACTGACTCAATAAAGGACCACACACAAAAGGATGAAATGCCATTTTGGGCATCTGAAGATCTATAAGCATAGATCAAAAGGATGATAGGATTGGAGAGACTCAGTACGCTGAGATGCTTGAGATCCGAAACAGAAAATCTAAGACTCGGAAAGTCTAAAAGAATTTCGACCCAAAACTCATGACTAAGAGCGTTGCTAAATCGGAGTTTTAAAAGACACCGACGTAGCAAACAAGCATGAGAGAGAGATTTATGTTCGAATACATAAAGTCAATCATATTGGATATGATTAGCATTTAAACATCCAAATTCGGATTTGAAAACCGAAACACTACTTAGAAACATCCTAGAAGGCTAAAGGATGAAGTAGTATAAAAGTTGAACATGTCATCGTAGCAAACTTCCAGACATGGAAGGAAAGTAGGCTAAAAGTGTTTTAAGCCGGGAACTGTTGCAAATACTACATAAAGAATTAAAAGCCTTAACTCTAGTAAAAGTTACTAGAAATTATCAAGGTTGAAGATAACCGTCTTCAAATTAATTGATAATTAGCAAAGTTTAAAACTGACTACCACGGTAGTCAAACTGAACTGTCACCTAAGACATAGTATGAGATTCATACACAGTCTAAGGCATGAGGTATAATTTTAAACCTCGACGAGTAAAACTGAGTGGGTAAAAAGAGTTTTACGGAAGAGGCTCAGATTTACAACTCTCGTTATCAGAAATAATAGAGTTATTTCACAAGTCGTCTAAATTTGGTTTAGTATTTAAACGACAGTCCATTGATTATAAAACATTCCGAATAGGTTTGTCAGATACGTGATCTGATGAATGAAACCCTATTAAGTGAACTTGGAATATTTATTATCGAATCCCTGGTCCAGGTCATTGCATGGACAACAATGACTCACGAAGACTAGCACGGGAGTCGATGGGATAGCGCAGTTTCATGGGCTATAGGAATAGTATATTCTATTCGACTACGTGGGTGTGTGAAAGGTTTATACACTGGATAACCCTCAAATGAGAAGTACATCACTCGTGATGAACGTCAATACTTCTCATAAAGACAATTGGAGAGATTCCTCAAAACATGAGTGCTCCACTCATCTTATGTAAGGAATGCCCGACTTTGGTTCCGTTAAACGCCGCGCCGTAAAAGGAGGTTATAAAGGCGGACACTGGGAAGGACAGGATAGACATGAAGTTAAGTGGGAGCGCAAGAATGGATTGTGTCACCCTAATCACATTAGGTACAAAGTGTCTCAAGGCCACTTGATGAGTAGCAACTGAAAATGCGTGGCCGCGCTCAAACGGATTAAAAGTTAATCGTTTGTCTTTTACAGTTGTACTCGGATATCAAGAAAGTCTGAATGACGTGACGTATCAGATGGGATACTAAATTGACACGGGAATCGAGGCATTGCACTTGTTCTAAGTCCAAGTGGGAGTCTGAAGGAGTTGAAGGAGATGTCCTTCGACCAAGGTGACAATGCGAACAATTTGTCGGATAGGACAATTGATGTGGAAGATCATCAAGTCCGATTGATTTAGGGATCGTAGAGTTGTAGCTAGAGACCAACTACGATCGTCGAATTACGAAGTAATTCGCGGCTAACTTCGATCGGATCCTACAACGGGTTACACATAAGAGTGACAAATTGATCTAGGATATGACTAGTGGGAGTGAGATATAATCATGGGAGTGTCCCATAAACATATCTCATAGGCCTAAAAAGGAATTAGGCAAAGATAGTACAAAAAGGCCAAAAGCAGGGTTTTTGGGCCTAGGCCGATTCGGGCACTTTTAGGGCTCGGATTGGGCTGATTTTTGGAGGGACGTTTCCTTATGTTATGAACATTAAATCTGCAAATTTTGGCTGGGTTTGGACGTCATCTCCTTAGGGAATTGAGAAAATACCAATAGTTGCTATTTTCGACTATTTCCCTAAATCTTATTCTAAAGGGTGTTTTGGGAAACCTAAAAGGAGGTGGATTCTTATTAGGGTTCTATATAAACACTCTTAGGGCAGAGAATAAGGTGTGGAATTTCTCTCTAAGCTTTCTTACTCTACCACATCAAGTAGAGAGGAGAAAGTGAGCTAATTCCCATTAACTATCTATCTAGTCAAGCAAGAAGAAGGTCTTCTTATTATCCAACCACCATTGGTGTGCTAGCTATACAACAAGGTGGGAGATCAAATTGATTGCTCGTGTCCCAAGTAGAGGAGCTACACTTGAAGCTCTTGGTCTTCTTCAATCAATTCAACTAGTTTGAGGGAAAAGCGATTAAGGTAATCCACTATCTCCATTAGATTAATTACTAGTTTTGCATGTGATCCTGGGAATACTAGTGTAGACATTAGATGTCATATTTCCGCTATAAACACTAGTAGAAGGGTATAAAACCCTACATAGATGACAGATTCACGAGACCAAGTGAAGTACTGATGGTAGTTGGAACCGAGTTCAAGCCGTCAAATAATATGAGGGTCGTTGTATCTGAAGTAGATCGGCCCATGTTTGAGTTATGCATTGGAGGTAAGTTGGAACCGAGTTCAAGCCTACAGTGTGCAATGAGTACGTGGTGACTGAGAAGAGATCAGCTCACGTTATGGGATTTCAGAATGGTGTGTCGTGGTGACATTAAGCATCGTTCAAGTCTGAAGATAGTTGGGACTAAGTTCATATCGTCAGATACAGATGACAACGTCGAGTTTGCAGTTGAGTTGTAAGCCGTATGGTGCTGCATAAGATGTGTTGGAACTTATGCGGTGGTACGTTCGGATGTGTTCAAGAGGGACACGAGCCTACCAAGATGCTCGGGTTAAGGAGCATCGCCAAAGATTAAATGGCAAGTGTGTGTCTGGATGTAGTCAGAGAGGACGTTCCCAAGAGTATGCCAATGGTGGATGGTTTGGTACCATGTAGTTCTCGCGGAGAGAAAGATACCGTACTCGTTTAGTGGACATCGAAGGCAACACGACAACTTCCCGAGGAAGGGATGGCACGGATGATGCCGGGCGCATGGGGCGCAAGCGCGGAGGCGCGGGTTTGAGATGTGCACAAAGGTGCAGGCGCAAGGGCGCAAGTGAGGCAAGGGTCGTCAAGAGAAGGGGCGACATTGCGAAGAGTTCAAGTGACATACACTCAAGGGTACTAGTAGTGGATACGTAGGTACTAGAGTGCACTTGATGTTGGGGACAGTGGTCAAAACGAGGGTCTCAATGAACAAGCAAACCAAGGAGTCAGAACGTGGAGTACATGGGTACGTTGGGTCTGATCCAGAGGTGAGTGACATTGAAGACGAGTTGCTTGGCGATGGCAACATTGCAGGCACATGGCAAGACGCAGTGGCGTCGAGATGCTAACTCGGGTGAAGGCAACGGTTGTTGAGGTACCAGGGTGACGAGTTGTGTCGCAGTTTACTGCGATACGCATGGCAAGATTGGTCACAAAAGCAGAGATAGGGAGGTGACAATCGAGATGCCAACTCGAGGTGAAGCCGAGGAGGTGAAGTACCTGAGTTCGAGGAGCGGCGGAGGCTGCAACAGAGAAGCGACATTGAGCATGGATGAATGGTACGGAAGACCATTATCCTAAGGCATTGGAAGATGCAAAGCAGAAGACTGAAGTAATCCTGCGGGATGCCTACACGATGAGACTGTGTAGTTCGCACGGAGGTGCGGTATGCCGAAGACATGAAGGTGCAGTGGTAGCATCGGAATGGGGGCAGAAGATTGAAGTACTCCAAACTTAGTCGACGAGGACGTCGACATTACAAGTGGGGGAGTATGTCACGTGCATATTGTTGAGCATGCATATGACGTGACGAGTGCTAGGAGCACGTACGAGCATATAGGCCGTAGGGCCGAATACGAGGTCGAGATAGGGCAAGAGTGCCAAGCAAGCTTCCTTAGGCCATGCACGGGACGCCCGTGGCATTCAAGACTTTGTCAAGGATACGAAGGGTCATTTGGACGAGAGTATGCCTGGTTAAAAGGATTGATGTTTCCTTGTGGAAATAGGCAAAACAAGAAGTTTGCACCTTAGGAGGGGGTGGTCTCCCTTCCTCATATGCATCCAGCATATGTCAAGACCTCGTGGATGGGAGCTCGCCCATCCTTAGCATGGTATGCACGAAAGTGAGCATCCTCGTGGCGCAACCCATGAGGCCGGCCTAGCGTATGCGAGAGAAGCATATTGCACGGGTTCCCTTGTCATAGGAAATGGCTCGGGACAGTACCTGGAGATAGGTTACTGCGGGTTCCTTTGGAAAAGGTGTTGCATGTTCTCATGCCATGGCGAGGCGTGCGTCGTGCTAGCATATTCCATAAGGAGGATTGAGCTATTCAAGAGGCTAAGCCTTGATGTGCTATGTTGGGCATGAGGTAGCTTATTAGAGATGGATGCTCCTATGCCCAATGTCCGGATGGTAGCCGAGATGATAAGGTGCCGGATGCTTGAGACTAGATGGCAAGATCCGCATATGCGGCTTGGTGTGCTCCGCACATAGGTTGGTATCCTTTATAGTGGGCGAGAGTCTATGACTCAAGGAAGCGATATACGGGACGGCTCGAGCTATGCTCGTAGGTTGGGACACGTTGGTGTCATGCCGCATTATTGGTTGGGAACCAAGATGACTTGATAGTCGAGATGCTCCGAATATGTTCGGGAAGGCTGGCTATGTGTTAGGAGGGAATACATAGCGCCGCACGGTACGTTAGGATTTGATATTCCGCACTATCGACCCGTGTCTTTGAGCATAATATGCCGGGTCGACCTAACGTGACAAAAAGGCCGTGACACCTGGCCGTCCCATGGCGTCCCCTGCTGTCCCATGGCGTCCCGAGCCTTACCAAGGCCGTCCCGAGGCTTACCAAGGCCGTCCCATGGCGTCCCGAGCCTTACCAAGGCCGTCCCGTGCGCGTCCCGTGCCGTCCCATGGCGTCCCGAGCCTTACCAAGGCCGTCCCGTGCGCGTCCCGTGCCGTCCCATGGCGTCCCGAGCCTTACCAAGGCAGTCCCAGGCCGTCCCATGGCGTCCCGAGCCTTACCAAGGCAGTCCCAGGCCGTCCCATGGCGTCCCCAGCTGTCCCATGGCGTCCCGAGGCATACCAAGGCCGTCCCGAGCCTTACCAAGGCCGTCCCGAGGCATACCAAGGCCGTCCCTTGCGCGTCCCGTGCTGTCCCGTGCCGTCCCATGGCGTCCCGAGCCTTACAAGGCCGACCCACGCCTTACGAAGGTCGTCCCATGCCTTACAAGGCCGTCCCATGCGCGTCCCGTGCCTTACAAGACCGTCCCATGCCTTACGAAGGCCATCCCATGCGCGTCCCATGCCTTAGCAAGGCCGACCCATGCCTTACCAAGGCCGAACCATGCCTTACCAAGGCCGTCCCATCGATCTCGGAGAAAGTACATCATCATGACATCGGAATACGGCCCCAACATCGATCTCGGAGAAAGTACATCATCATAACATCGGATCGGATGTGTATCCATCGAAGTTCCATCGACACTTCGAGAAGATCGAACATAGCTTCCTAGCATGTTAAAGGTTCGGTGCTAATGGGGACATAAAGATCCCACGACGTTCCAAACGAAAGTAAAGTGTTCCGTGCGTGTGAACTACGTTGTCCCATGTGCCGGCTCTCGACTCCTAAGATGTCCCATGTAAATGCCCTTCGTGGGAAAGAATGTCCCGTGCAACGTCCCTTGATGATCCCCATAAGGTGTCCCATGTGCGTCCCATGATGTCCCATGCGCGTCCCGTGCCGTCCGAGCCTCACCAAGGCCGTCCCATGCGCGTCCCGTGCCGTCCGAGCCTCACCAAGGCCGTCCCATGCGCGTCTCGTGCCGTCCCGAGCTGTGCCGAGGCCGTCCCGTGCTGTCCCATGCCGTCCCGAGCCTCGCCAAGGCCGTCCCGTGCCGTCCGAGCTGTGCCGAGGCCGTCCCGTGCCGTCCCGTGCTGTCCCATGCCGTCCCGAGCCTCGCCAAGGCCGTCCCGTGCCGTCCGAGCTGTGCCGAGGCCGTCCCGTGCCGTCCCGTGCTGTCCCACATGCCGTCCCGAGCCTCGCCAAGGCCGTCCCGTGCCGTCCGAGCTGTGCCGAGGCCGTCCCGTGCCGTCCCGTGCTGTCCCATGCCGTCCCGAGCCTCGCCAAGGCCGTCCCATGCGCGTCCCGTGCCGTCCGAGCTGTGCCGAGGCCGTCCCGTGCTGTCCCATGCCGTCCCGAGCCTCGCCAAGGCCGTCCCATGCGCGTCCCGTGCCGTCCGAGCCTCACAAAGGCCGTCCCAGGCCGTCCCGTGCCGTCCCATGCGCGTCCCGTGCCGTCCGAGCCTCACCAGGGCCGTGACATGCCGTCCCGAGCCTGACCAAGGCCGTCCCGAGCCTCACCAAGGCCGTCCCATGCGCGTCCCGAGCTGTCCCATGCCGTCCCGAGCCTTAGCAAGGCCGTCCCATTCGCGTCCCGTGCTGTCCCATGCCGTCCCGAGCCTTAGCAAGGCCGTCCCATTCGCGTCCCGTGCCGTCCCATGCGCGTCCCGTGCTGTCCCGTGCCGTCCCGAGCCTGACCAATGCTGTCCCGTGCGCGTCCCATTCTTTTGGCTCGGCTGGCCCGTGCATTCTATGGGGTCGTGGGACATTTCGAAATCCACCCGGGCCATTTCGACTCTCTCTTCATTAATACTATTGAGGTATTATTTATGAATTATTGGAGAAAAGAAACGGAAGAAAATATTTTTTTTTCTATTTTTTATGAATTTTCCGGTGTTTATTCACTTAAAAATTCATAGAAAAATAAATATTTATCGGAATCGCTATTATAATATATCAAAAAAATCCTTGCGAAAAGACCTTTCCAACGAGTATAAGTTTGCTGGATTCCGACGAGTAACGAAGGAGTAAAGGCCCAGTATGCTTGGTTAAAAAATTGATGTTTCCTTGTGAAAATAGGAAAAACAATAACTTTGCACTATAAGGGGGAGGGTTGAGCTCCTTCCCCAGAGCGTGCACAGCACTTGTGCTGGCACGTTCCCTAGTGCTCGCCAAGCACCATAGGGCATCCAAAGGGCAAAGCTCGGCCTACTACATGATGGGAAGCTTCTAATATGTCGGAATACGAAGAGATTTCGTGCGACCCGAAGCTCGGCTCGGGCGTCCCGGCCTGTGCCGAGCTGTGCCGAGCGCGTCCCAGGCCGTCCCGAGCCAAGTCTCGGGCGTCCCAGGCCGGCCCGAGCAAAGTCTCGGACGTCCCAGGCCGTCCCGAGCTGTGTCGAGGCCGTCCCAGGGCGTCCCGAGCTGGAGCGAGGGCGTCCCAGGCCGTCCCGAGCCAAGTCTCGGGCGTCCCAGGCCGTCCCGAGCAAAGTCTCGGACGTCCCAGGCCGTCCCGAGCAAAGTCTCGGGCGTCCCAGGCCGTCCCGAGCTGTGCCGAGGCCGTCCCAGGCCGTCCCGAGCTGTGGCAAGGGCGTCCCAGGCCGTCCCGAGCAAAGTCTCGGGCGTCCCATGCCGTCCCGAGCTGTGGCAAGGGCGTCCCAGGCCGTCCCGTGCTGTGCCGAGGCCGTCCCGAGCCTAGTCTCGGGCGTCCCAGGCCGTCCCGAGCTATGGCGAGGGCGTCCCAGGCCGTCCCGAGCCAAGTCTCGGGCGTACCTGGCCGTCTCGAGCTGTAGCGAGGGCGTCCCATGCCGTCCCGGGATGTCCCATGCGCGTCCCGTGCCGGCCCGAGCAACAGCTCGGGCGTCCCGTGCCTCGGCCCTTCCAAGTGGTGCTTCGTCGGACATCTCGATATCCACTCGAGCATTTTCGACCATTCTCCATATGTGGGTGTGTGGGTATTTATCAGGAATATTGG
>NW_028238456.1:107500-110000 GCF_041429995.1 Eschscholzia californica
ACATCGATCTCGGAGAAAGTACATCATCATAACATCGGATCGGATGTGTATCCATCGAAGTTCCATCGACACTTCGAGAAGATCGAACATAGCTTCCTAGCATGTTAAAGGTTCGGTGCTAATGGGGACATAAAGATCCCACGACGTTCCAAACGAAAGTAAAGTGTTCCGTGCGTGTGAACTACGTTGTCCCATGTGCCGGCTCTCGACTCCTAAGATGTCCCATGTAAATGCCCTTCGTGGGAAAGAATGTCCCGTGCAACGTCCCTTGATGATCCCCATAAGGTGTCCCATGTGCGTCCCATGATGTCCCATGCGCGTCCCGTGCCGTCCGAGCCTCACCAAGGCCGTCCCATGCGCGTCCCGTGCCGTCCGAGCCTCACCAAGGCCGTCCCATGCGCGTCTCGTGCCGTCCCGAGCTGTGCCGAGGCCGTCCCGTGCTGTCCCATGCCGTCCCGAGCCTCGCCAAGGCCGTCCCGTGCCGTCCGAGCTGTGCCGAGGCCGTCCCGTGCCGTCCCGTGCTGTCCCATGCCGTCCCGAGCCTCGCCAAGGCCGTCCCGTGCCGTCCGAGCTGTGCCGAGGCCGTCCCGTGCCGTCCCGTGCTGTCCCATGCCGTCCCGAGCCTCGCCAAGGCCGTCCCGTGCCGTCCGAGCTGTGCCGAGGCCGTCCCGTGCCGTCCCGTGCTGTCCCATGCCGTCCCGAGCCTCGCCAAGGCCGTCCCATGCGCGTCCCGTGCCGTCCGAGCTGTGCCGAGGCCGTCCCGTGCTGTCCCATGCCGTCCCGAGCCTCGCCAAGGCCGTCCCATGCGCGTCCCGTGCCGTCCGAGCCTCACAAAGGCCGTCCCAGGCCGTCCCGTGCCGTCCCATGCGCGTCCCGTGCCGTCCGAGCCTCACCAGGGCCGTGACATGCCGTCCCGAGCCTGACCAAGGCCGTCCCGAGCCTCACCAAGGCCGTCCCATGCGCGTCCCGAGCTGTCCCATGCCGTCCCGAGCCTTAGCAAGGCCGTCCCATTCGCGTCCCGTGCTGTCCCATGCCGTCCCGAGCCTTAGCAAGGCCGTCCCATTCGCGTCCCGTGCCGTCCCATGCGCGTCCCGTGCTGTCCCGTGCCGTCCCGAGCCTGACCAATGCTGTCCCGTGCGCGTCCCATTCTTTTGGCTCGGCTGGCCCGTGCATTCTATGGGGTCGTGGGACATTTCGAAATCCACCCGGGCCATTTCGACTCTCTCTTCATTAATACTATTGAGGTATTATTTATGAATTATTGGAGAAAAGAAACGGAAGAAAATATTTTTTTTTCTATTTTTTATGAATTTTCCGGTGTTTATTCACTTAAAAATTCATAGAAAAATAAATATTTATCGGAATCGCTATTATAATATATCAAAAAAATCCTTGCGAAAAGACCTTTCCAACGAGTATAAGTTTGCTGGATTCCGACGAGTAACGAAGGAGTAAAGGCCCAGTATGCTTGGTTAAAAAATTGATGTTTCCTTGTGAAAATAGGAAAAACAATAACTTTGCACTATAAGGGGGAGGGTTGAGCTCCTTCCCCAGAGCGTGCACAGCACTTGTGCTGGCACGTTCCCTAGTGCTCGCCAAGCACCATAGGGCATCCAAAGGGCAAAGCTCGGCCTACTACATGATGGGAAGCTTCTAATATGTCGGAATACGAAGAGATTTCGTGCGACCCGAAGCTCGGCTCGGGCGTCCCGGCCTGTGCCGAGCTGTGCCGAGCGCGTCCCAGGCCGTCCCGAGCCAAGTCTCGGGCGTCCCAGGCCGGCCCGAGCAAAGTCTCGGACGTCCCAGGCCGTCCCGAGCTGTGTCGAGGCCGTCCCAGGGCGTCCCGAGCTGGAGCGAGGGCGTCCCAGGCCGTCCCGAGCCAAGTCTCGGGCGTCCCAGGCCGTCCCGAGCAAAGTCTCGGACGTCCCAGGCCGTCCCGAGCAAAGTCTCGGGCGTCCCAGGCCGTCCCGAGCTGTGCCGAGGCCGTCCCAGGCCGTCCCGAGCTGTGGCAAGGGCGTCCCAGGCCGTCCCGAGCAAAGTCTCGGGCGTCCCATGCCGTCCCGAGCTGTGGCAAGGGCGTCCCAGGCCGTCCCGTGCTGTGCCGAGGCCGTCCCGAGCCTAGTCTCGGGCGTCCCAGGCCGTCCCGAGCTATGGCGAGGGCGTCCCAGGCCGTCCCGAGCCAAGTCTCGGGCGTACCTGGCCGTCTCGAGCTGTAGCGAGGGCGTCCCATGCCGTCCCGGGATGTCCCATGCGCGTCCCGTGCCGGCCCGAGCAACAGCTCGGGCGTCCCGTGCCTCGGCCCTTCCAAGTGGTGCTTCGTCGGACATCTCGATATCCACTCGAGCATTTTCGACCATTCTCCATATGTGGGTGTGTGGGTATTTATCAGGAATATTGGAGAAAGAATCGGGAAAAAAATATTTTTTTTCTATTTTTTTTGAATTTTTAATTGTTTATTCACTTAAAAATTCATAAAAAAATAAATATTTATCGGAATCGC
>NW_028238457.1:5000-7500 GCF_041429995.1 Eschscholzia californica
TGCATCCCAAGGGCCAAGGCACCTGCCAGCCCAAGGGCTGTGCACGGCCTGGGGAGGGAGCTCACCCCTCCCCTATATAGTGCAAAGTTATTGTTTTCCCTATTTTCACAAGGAAACATCAAATTTTTAACCAAGCATACTCGGCCTTTGCTCCTTCGTTACTCGTCCAAATCCAACAAACTTGCATTCGTTGGAAAGGTCTTTTCACAAGGATTCTTTTGATATATAATAATAGCGATTCCGATAAATATTTATTTTTTTATGAATTTTTAAGTGAATAAACAATTAAAAATTCAAAAAAAATAGAAAAAAAATATTTTTTTCCCGATTCTTTCTCCAATATTCCTGATAAATACCCACACACCCACATATGGAGAATGGTCGAAAATGCTCGAGTGGATATCGAGATGTCCGACGAAGCACCACTTGGAAGGGCCGAGGCACGGGACGCCCGAGCTGTTGCTCGGGCCGGCACGGGACGCGCATGGGACAGCCCGGGACGGCATGGGACGCCCTCGCTACAGCTCGGGACGGCCAGGTACGCCCGAGACTTGGCTCGGGACGGCCTGGGACGCCCTCGCCATAGCTCGGGACGGCCTGGGACGCCAGAGACTAGGCTCGGGACGGCCTCGGCACAGCTCGGGACGGCCTGGGACGCCCTTGCCACAGCTCGGGACGGCCTGGGACGCCCTTGCCACAGCTCGGGACGGCCTGGGACGCCCGAGACTTTGCTCGGGACGGCCTGGGACGGCCTCGGCACAGCTCGGGACGGCCTGGGACGCCCGAGACTTTGCTCGGGACGGCCTGGGACGCCCGAGACTTGGCTCGGGACGGCCTGGGACGCCCTCGCTACAGCTCGGGACGCCCTGGGACGGCCTCGACACAGCTCGGGACGCCCTGGGACGTCCGAGACTTTGCTCGGGCCGGCCTGGGACGCCCGAGACTTGGCTCGGGACGGCCTGGGACGCCCGAGACTTGGCTCGGGACGGCCTGGGACGCCCGAGACTTGGCTCGGGACGGCCTGGGACGCGCTCGGCACAGCTCGGGACAGGCCGGGACGCCCGAGCCGAGCTTCGGGTCGCACGAAATCTCTTCGTATTCCGACATATTAGAAGCTTCCCATCATGTAGTAGGCCGAGCTTTGCCCTTTGGATGCCCTATGGTGCTTGGCGAGCACTAGGGAACGTGCCAGCACAAGTGCTGTGCACGCTCTGGGGAAGGAGCTCAACCCTCCCCCTTATAGTGCAAAGTTATTGTTTTTCCTATTTTCACAAGGAAACATCAATTTTTTAACCAAGCATACTGGGCCTTTACTCCTTCGTTACTCGTCGGAATCCAGCAAACTTATACTCGTCGGAAAGGTCTTTTCGCAAGGATTTTTTTGATATATTATAATAGCGATTCCGATAAATATTTATTTTTCTATGAATTTTTAAGTGAATAAACACCGGAAAATTCATAAAAAATAGAAAAAAAAATATTTTCCTCCGTTTCTTTTCTCCAATAATTCATAAATAATACCTCAATAGTATTAATGAAGAGAGAGTCGAAGTGGCCCGGGTGGATTTCGAAATGTCCCACGACCCCATAGAATGCACGGGCCAGCCGAGCCAAAAGAATGGGACGCGCACGGGACAGCATTGGTCAGGCTCGGGACGGCACGGGACAGCACGGGACGCGCATGGGACAGCACGGGACGCGAATGGGACGGCCTTGCTAAGGCTCGGGACGGCATGGGACAGCTCGGGACGCGCATGGGACGGCACGGGACGCGCATGGGACGGCCTTGGTGAGGCACGGGACGGCCTTGGTCAGGCTCGGGACGCGCATGGGACGGCACGGGACGGCCTTTGTGAGGCTCGGACGGCACGGGACGCGCATGGGACGGCCTTGGCGAGGCTCGGGACGGCATGGGACAGCACGGGACGGCCTCGGCACAGCTCGGACGGCACGGGACGCGCATGGGACGGCCTCGGCACAGCTCGGACGGCACGGGACGGCCTTGGCGAGGCTCGGGACGGCAAGGGACGGCCTCGGCACAGCTCGGGACGGCACGAGACGCGCATGGGACGGCCTTGGTGAGGCTCGGACGGCACGGGACGCGCATGGGACATCATGGGACGCACATGGGACACCTTATGGGGATCATCAAGGCGTCTTGCACGGGACATTCTTTCCCACGAAGGGCATTTACATGGGACATCTTAGGAGTCGAGAGCCGGCACATGGGACAACGTAGTTCACACGCACGGAACACTTTACTTTCGTTTGGAACGTCGTGGGATCTTTATGTTCCCATTAGCACCGAACCTTTAACATGCTAGGAAGCTATGTTCGATCTTCTCGAAGTGTCGATGGAACTTCGATGGATACACATCCGATCCGATGTTATGATGATGTACTTTCTCCGAGATCGATGTTGGGGCCGTATTCCGATGTCATGATGATGTACTTTCTCCGAGATCGATGTGACGGCCTTGGTAAGGCATAGTTCGGCCTT
>NW_028238457.1:57500-60000 GCF_041429995.1 Eschscholzia californica
CTGCCAGCCCAAGGGCTGTGCACGGCCTGGGGAGGGAGCTCACCCCTCCCCTATATAGTGCAAAGTTATTGTTTTCCCTATTTTCACAAGGAAACATCAAATTTTTAACCAAGCATACTCGGCCTTTGCTCCTTCGTTACTCGTCCAAATCCAACAAACTTGCATTCGTTGGAAAGGTCTTTTCACAAGGATTCTTTTGATATATAATAATAGCGATTCCGATAAATATTTATTTTTTTATGAATTTTTAAGTGAATAAACAATTAAAAATTCAAAAAAAATAGAAAAAAAATATTTTTTTCCCGATTCTTTCTCCAATATTCCTGATAAATACCCACACACCCACATATGGAGAATGGTCGAAAATGCTCGAGTGGATATCGAGATGTCCGACGAAGCACCACTTGGAAGGGCCGAGGCACGGGACGCCCGAGCTGTTGCTCGGGCCGGCACGGGACGCGCATGGGACAGCCCGGGACGGCATGGGACGCCCTCGCTACAGCTCGGGACGGCCAGGTACGCCCGAGACTTGGCTCGGGACGGCCTGGGACGCCCTCGCCATAGCTCGGGACGGCCTGGGACGCCAGAGACTAGGCTCGGGACGGCCTCGGCACAGCTCGGGACGGCCTGGGACGCCCTTGCCACAGCTCGGGACGGCCTGGGACGCCCTTGCCACAGCTCGGGACGGCCTGGGACGCCCGAGACTTTGCTCGGGACGGCCTGGGACGGCCTCGGCACAGCTCGGGACGGCCTGGGACGCCCGAGACTTTGCTCGGGACGGCCTGGGACGCCCGAGACTTGGCTCGGGACGGCCTGGGACGCCCTCGCTACAGCTCGGGACGCCCTGGGACGGCCTCGACACAGCTCGGGACGCCCTGGGACGTCCGAGACTTTGCTCGGGCCGGCCTGGGACGCCCGAGACTTGGCTCGGGACGGCCTGGGACGCCCGAGACTTGGCTCGGGACGGCCTGGGACGCCCGAGACTTGGCTCGGGACGGCCTGGGACGCGCTCGGCACAGCTCGGGACAGGCCGGGACGCCCGAGCCGAGCTTCGGGTCGCACGAAATCTCTTCGTATTCCGACATATTAGAAGCTTCCCATCATGTAGTAGGCCGAGCTTTGCCCTTTGGATGCCCTATGGTGCTTGGCGAGCACTAGGGAACGTGCCAGCACAAGTGCTGTGCACGCTCTGGGGAAGGAGCTCAACCCTCCCCCTTATAGTGCAAAGTTATTGTTTTTCCTATTTTCACAAGGAAACATCAATTTTTTAACCAAGCATACTGGGCCTTTACTCCTTCGTTACTCGTCGGAATCCAGCAAACTTATACTCGTCGGAAAGGTCTTTTCGCAAGGATTTTTTTGATATATTATAATAGCGATTCCGATAAATATTTATTTTTCTATGAATTTTTAAGTGAATAAACACCGGAAAATTCATAAAAAATAGAAAAAAAAATATTTTCCTCCGTTTCTTTTCTCCAATAATTCATAAATAATACCTCAATAGTATTAATGAAGAGAGAGTCGAAGTGGCCCGGGTGGATTTCGAAATGTCCCACGACCCCATAGAATGCACGGGCCAGCCGAGCCAAAAGAATGGGACGCGCACGGGACAGCATTGGTCAGGCTCGGGACGGCACGGGACAGCACGGGACGCGCATGGGACAGCACGGGACGCGAATGGGACGGCCTTGCTAAGGCTCGGGACGGCATGGGACAGCTCGGGACGCGCATGGGACGGCACGGGACGCGCATGGGACGGCCTTGGTGAGGCACGGGACGGCCTTGGTCAGGCTCGGGACGCGCATGGGACGGCACGGGACGGCCTTTGTGAGGCTCGGACGGCACGGGACGCGCATGGGACGGCCTTGGCGAGGCTCGGGACGGCATGGGACAGCACGGGACGGCCTCGGCACAGCTCGGACGGCACGGGACGCGCATGGGACGGCCTCGGCACAGCTCGGACGGCACGGGACGGCCTTGGCGAGGCTCGGGACGGCAAGGGACGGCCTCGGCACAGCTCGGGACGGCACGAGACGCGCATGGGACGGCCTTGGTGAGGCTCGGACGGCACGGGACGCGCATGGGACATCATGGGACGCACATGGGACACCTTATGGGGATCATCAAGGCGTCTTGCACGGGACATTCTTTCCCACGAAGGGCATTTACATGGGACATCTTAGGAGTCGAGAGCCGGCACATGGGACAACGTAGTTCACACGCACGGAACACTTTACTTTCGTTTGGAACGTCGTGGGATCTTTATGTTCCCATTAGCACCGAACCTTTAACATGCTAGGAAGCTATGTTCGATCTTCTCGAAGTGTCGATGGAACTTCGATGGATACACATCCGATCCGATGTTATGATGATGTACTTTCTCCGAGATCGATGTTGGGGCCGTATTCCGATGTCATGATGATGTACTTTCTCCGAGATCGATGTGACGGCCTTGGTAAGGCATAGTTCGGCCTTGGTAAGGCATGGGTCGGCCTTG
>NW_028238457.1:80000-85000 GCF_041429995.1 Eschscholzia californica
GACGAGTTACGAGCACAGGTGAATGTATTGATGCGGATTGTAGGTACCCAAGACCGAGCCGGAGCAGCAGAGGCGCATCCTCCTCGTGTGCGAGTACCGGATCCAAGATCCTATGGAGGAGCCAGAGATGGCAAGGAGCTCGAGAACTTCTTGTTTGACATGGAGCAATACTTCCGTGCCGTGCGACCCGACGATGAAGACACCAAAGTCTCGATGGCCACAATGTACTTGACGGGGGATGCTAAACTATGGTGGCGCACACGGTACGAAGAGATACAAGCCGGACGTGCCGTCATAGACTCTTGGGAGGATTTGAAAAGAGAGCTCAAGGCTCAATTCCTTCCCGAGAATGTGGAGTATATGGCAAGAAAGAAGCTACGGAAGCTTCAACACACAGGTACCGTTCGGGAATATGTGAAGCAGTTCTCAGCGCTCATGCTCGATATAAAAGATATGTCAGAGAAGGATAAGCTCTTCTGTTTTCTTGAAGGCCTAAAGCCATGGGCACAGACAGAGCTCCAGAGGCAAAGGGTGCAAGACTTGGCCACAGCGCAATCCGCCGCTGAGAGACTCACAGATTTCGCAACGAATGATCAAGAGAGGAAAAAGCCTACGGGCACTGGAGGAAAGCCCAATCCTGGAAGGGGAAAAGGCCATGAGCGGAAACCTTACCCCAACCGGGATGGCACAGGGTCGAAGACGGGCGCTACATCGGGAGCCAAAGCTCCGTTGAAGTGCTTCCTTTGTAGTGGCCCCCATCGCATACGTGATTGTCCATCCCGAGCCGCGCTCAATGCATTGAAGGTGTCTTTTGGCGGCAAAGAGGACAAGGAGAGTATGCATGATCCACAGGAAGATGTGGATAGTGATGACGATGATTCAAAGATGGGTGCGCTCCAGGTACTCAATGCTCTTGCGGGCCAATCAAGCGAGAAGCCTAAAGCCTCAAGGGTGCTGATGTACGTTGAATGTAAGGTCAATGGCAAGACTACCAAGGTGATGGTAGATACTGGAGCTAGCAACAACTTCGTAGATGCTGCGGAGGCTAAGCGGTTGGGTCTAAAGCTTCATAAGGATCCAAGCCGCATGAAGGCCGTTAATTCGGCACCAAAACCCGTAGATGGGGTAGCTCGAGATGTACCCCTCGAGATTGGCAAGTGGTCTGGTAAGACTAACTTTACTTGTGTACCTTTGGATGATTTTCAGGTCATCATTGGACTAGACTTCATGATGGAGCACAAAATGGTGCCGATGCCGTACTTGGGGAGCATATGTTTCCTTGGAGACAAGCCGTGCATGGTGCCAGTAGTTGCCGAGAAGACTCGAGGCGACAAGATGATTTCAGCGATGCAGCTAGAGAAGGGTCTAAAGAAGGGAGAGTTGACATACTTGGCAGCCTTAAAGATGGAGACTACAGGAGTGGATGCAGAACCTGTACCTGCCAAGATCCAAACCATCCTGAAGGAGTTCAGGGATGTTATGCCAGCAAAGCTTCCAAAGTCTCTACCCCCACGACGTGCTGTTGATCATCAAATAGAGATTATTCCAGGAGTTAAGCCACCTGCAAAAGCTCCCTACAGGATGGCTCCACCCGAGTTGGCCGAATTGAGAAAACAACTCGATGAGCTATTGGAGGCGGGATTCATCCGTCCTTCCAAAGCTCCTTATGGTGCTCCAGTGTTGTTCCAGAAGAAGCACGACGGTAGCTTGCGGTTGTGCGTGGATTTTCGGGCTTTGAACAAGGTGACTGTGAAGAACAAATACCCGATTCCACTTATAGCGGACTTGTTTGATCAGCTCGGTTCGGCAAAGTACTTTTCGAAGTTAGACTTGCGCTCTGGGTATTATCAAGTCCGCGTTGCAGAAGGCGACGAGCCGAAGACCACGTGCGTGACGCGGTATGGGGCGTTTGAGTACTTGGTGATGCCTTTTGGCTTAACCAACGCACCCGCCACGTTTTGTACGTTGATGAACCAGATCTTCCATGAGTTTCTCGACAAGTTCGTGGTGGTGTATCTTGATGATATTGTTGTGTATAGCCACAGTTTGGAAGATCATGCAAAGCACTTGAGAGAAGTGTTTAGGGTCCTGAAGGAGAACCAGCTGTATGTGAAAGAGGAAAAGTGCTCGTTTGCACAAAAACACATAGGTTTTCTGGGCCACATTATTGGTGATGGGCATATCCGGATGGAGATGAAGAAGGTGAAAGCCATCCAAGAGTGGAAGGTGCCAACTTCAGTGTCGGAGCTCAGATCATTTCTCGGACTTGCGAATTACTATCGTAAGTTCATCAGGAGATATTCAGCCAGATCGGCACCTTTAACAGACTTGTTGAAGAAGGATAGGCCCTGGGTTTGGTCGAAGGAATGTCAAGAAGCATTCGAGGACATGAAGCAGCAGGTTGCTAACGATCCCGTATTGGCATTGCCCGACATTTCCAAGCCTTTTGAAGTTCATACCGATGCATCTGATTTTGCACTTGGCGGGGTACTAGTGCAAGATGGTCACCCAGTTGCATACGAGAGCCGCAAGCTTTCCGACACGGAGCGGCGTTATATAGCTCAGGAGAAAGAGTTACTAGCTATTGTTCATTGCTTAAGGGTCTGGAGGCATTATTTGTTGGGGTCGAAGTTTCTGGTGAAGACCGACAATGTTGCTGCCTCACACTTCATGACTCAGAAGAAGCTCACTTCCAAGCAGGCTCGCTGGCAAGAGTCATTGGCCGAGTTTGATTTTGATATGGAGTACCAACCAGGAAGAATGAACAATGTTGCTGATGCCCTGAGCAGGAAGGCGGAGTTGGCCGCCTTGGTTACTACGGGACAGAGGAGCAGGTCCCAGCTGAAGACCATCATTATCGACAAGATTCGTGAGCGGCTGCAGAGTGATAAAGAAGCCAAGATCTTGGTCGATATGGTGAAGGGAGGACGTTCCACAAGGTTCAGAATCAAAGAGGATTTGTTATATACCACAGGTGGACGTCTCTATGTGCCTCGCTCTGCGGAGCTAAGGCGGGAGCTAATCAAGGAATGTCATGATACCGTATGGGCAGGCCACCCTGGCTACCATCGTACATTGGCGTTACTTGAGACAGCATATTACTGGCCGAACATGAGGAAGCAAGTTGAAGAGTATGTGCAGACTTGCCTCATTTGTCAGCAGGACAAGGTGATGCGGAAGAAACCTTTGGGACTTTTGGAGCCATTGCCGGTGGTGCAGCGTCCATGGGAGAGTGTATCTATGGATTTCATTAGTGGCTTGCCAAAAGTGGGGGAGTATACTTCTATTATGGTGGTGATTGATCGTTTCTCGAAGTATGCAACCTTCATTCCAGCACCTGCTCAGTGTACTGCGGAAGAAGTGGCGTTCTTGTTCTTGAAGCACGTAGTGAAATATTGGGGTGTGCCCCAGACTATTATCAGTGATCGTGATGCCAGATTTACAGGGCGGTTTTGGACCGAGCTCATGAAACTTCTAGGGTCACAGCTGAACTTCTCGACAAGTAATCATCCGCAGACAGACGGCCAGACGGAGCGTTTCAACGCTCTTCTTGAAGAATACCTTAGGCACTTTGTCAGTGCCAACCAGCAGAATTGGGTGAATCTATTGGACGTAGCTCAGTTCTGTTTCAATTTGCAGGAGAGTTCTTCTACCTGCAAGACACCATTCGAGCTGGTAACAGGGCAGCGACCATTAACTCCCCACACGGTTGCAACAGGTTATACAGGTACTAGCCCACGGGCATTCACTTTTGCTAAGGAATGGCAGCGGACAGCAGAAATAGCCAAAGCACACCTGGAGAAAGCAGCAGCACGCATGAAGAAGTTCGCAGATGAGAACCGGAGACCACACAACTTCAAAGTAGGTGACTTGGTGCTCGTCAAGATCAACAGGGATACTTCTCGGTTCGTGAAGAAGCTACACCGAAACTTGGTGAGGCGGTACGAGGGCCCCTTTCCCATCATTGCTCGTGTTGGAAAGGTTTCGTTCAAAGTACAACTCCCGAGGTATATGCAGAACCACCATCCAGTCTTCCATGCCAGCAACCTGAAGCCGTTCTACCAGGATCAGGCGGATCCCCAACGTGCCAACCAGCAGAGATCTAATCCAAGACCGGAGCTCCAGCCAACCAGGGAGGTGCAGAAGATAGTAGCTGATCGCCGTGCTCAAGCTCATCACAATTCGCCACCGGAGATCGAGTACTTAGTCAAGTGGAAGAACCTGCCAGAAGCCGAAGCCAGTTGGGAACGCGCCAGCTCCTTGCTCGACAATGCAGAAAAGATCGTGGAGTACTTGGCAGCGAAGTCGTCGAGGACGACGACATAACAAGTGGGGGAGTCTGTCATGTCCCTTTTTGTCAAGCCATGTTGGTATTGCCAAGGGACATGTCTTTTACTTTTATGCATGGTAATAAGTGTAGCATATGCCTTGCGCTAGGCCGGCATATGTCTTGAGCGTGCATAGTAAGGTGCCTTGTATATAGGTAGCTTCCTTAGGTAGCTTCCCTTGGCACGGGGACGTAGATGTCTTTATTTCCAACAAAGGAGTATGCTTGGTTGAAAGCATTGATGTTTCCTTGTGAGGATAGGTAAAACATATATTTTGCACTATGTAGGGGAGTGGATGGTAAACTTTGAGTGGAAGACCCCTACCTTCCAAATAGTGGGCAACCGAAGAGCCATAAGCTTCCCTAGCCTTTAGGAAGCTTCCTTAGTCATATGCTTGTCTTTCCTTGTAAGCTCTCATTATCTATCAATAATATATCTTGTTGCCTTCTTTTGTAGCTATCGTTGGTTGTTTGGAATATTACTTTGTTGGCTGACTTGTCCCGAGAGCGCGCACAAGTGCCGCACGACGCCTATCGAGAGAAAAGGCCGTGACACTGGGACGGCCTCGGCACAGCTCGGGACGCCCTGGGACGCCCGAGACTTTGCTCGGGACGGCCTGGGACGTCCGAGACTTTGCTCGGGACGGCCTGGGACGCCCGAGACTTGGCTCGG
>NW_028238457.1:105000-107500 GCF_041429995.1 Eschscholzia californica
ATTTTTTGGCCCGTGGTGCCCCCCCGGGGCCCCCCCAGCCGCATCTTCGATTTCCCACGTCGGGGATGAGTTGGCAACTCTTGGAAGCTTCCCATCCACCCCCGTGCCGAGCTTTGCCCTTGGGATGCCTTATGTTGCATCCCAAGGGCCAAGGCACCTGCCAGCCCAAGGGCTGTGCACGGCCTGGGGAGGGAGCTCACCCCTCCCCTATATAGTGCAAAGTTATTGTTTTCCCTATTTTCACAAGGAAACATCAAATTTTTAACCAAGCATACTCGGCCTTTGCTCCTTCGTTACTCGTCCAAATCCAACAAACTTGCATTCGTTGGAAAGGTCTTTTCACAAGGATTCTTTTGATATATAATAATAGCGATTCCGATAAATATTTATTTTTTTATGAATTTTTAAGTGAATAAACAATTAAAAATTCAAAAAAAATAGAAAAAAAATATTTTTTTCCCGATTCTTTCTCCAATATTCCTGATAAATACCCACACACCCACATATGGAGTTTGGTCGAAAATGCTCGAGTGGATATCGAGATGTCCGACGAAGCACCACTTGGAAGGGCCGAGGCACGGGACGCCCGAGCTGTTGCTCGGGTCGGCACGGGACGCGCATGGGACAGCCCGGGACGGCATGGGACGCCCTCGCTACAGCTCGGGACGGCCAGGTACGCCCGAGACTTGGCTCGGGACGGCCTGGGACGCCCTCGCCATAGCTCGGGACGGCCTGGGACGCCCGAGACTAGGCTCGGGACGGCCTCGGCACAGCTCGGGACGGCCTGGGACGCCCTTGCCACTGCTCGGGACGGCATGGGACGCCCGAGACTTTGCTCGGGACGGCCTGGGACGCCCTTGCCACAGCTCGGGACGGCCTGGGACGGCCTCGGCACAGCTCGGGACGCCCTGGGACGCCCGAGACTTTGCTCGGGACGGCCTGGGACGTCCGAGACTTTGCTCGGGACGGCCTGGGACGCCCGAGACTTGGCTCGGGACGGCCTGGGACGCCCTCGCTACAGCTCGGGACGCCCTGGGACGGCCTCGACACAGCTCGGGACGGCCTGGGACGTCCGAGAATTTGCTCGGGCCGGCCTGGGACGCCCGAGACTTGGCTCGGGACGGCCTGGGACGCGCTCGGCACAGCTCGGGACAGGCCGGGACGCCCGAGCCGAGCTTCGGGTCGCACGAAATCTCTTCGTATTCCGACATATTAGAAGCTTCCCATCATGTAGTAGGCCGAGCTTTGCCCTTTGGATGCCCTATGGTGCTTGGCGAGCACTAGGGAACGTGCCAGCACAAGTGCTGTGCACGCTCTGGGGAAGGAGCTCAACCCTCCCCCTTATAGTGCAAAGTTATTGTTTTTCCTATTTTCACAAGGAAACATCAATTTTTTAACCAGGCATACTGGGCCTTTACTCCTTCGTTACTCGTCGGAATCCAGCAAACTTATACTCGTTGGAAAGGTCTTTTCGCAAGGATTTTTTTGATATATTATAATAGCGATTCCGATAAATATTTATTTTTCTATGAATTTTTAAGTGAATAAACACCGGAAAATTCATAAAAAATAGAAAAAAAAATATTTTCTTCCGTTTCTTTTCTCCAATAATTCATAAATAATACCTCAATAGTATTAATGAAGAGAGAGTCGAAATGGCCCGGGTGGATTTCGAAATGTCCCACGACCCCATAGAATGCACGGGCCAGCCGAGCCAAAAGAATGGGACGCGCACGGGACAGCATTGGTCAGGCTCGGGACAGCACGGGACGCGCATGGGACAGCACGGGACGCGAATGGGACGGCCTTGCTAAGGCTCGGGACGGCATGGGACAGCACGGGACGCGCATGGGACGGCCTTGGTGAGGCTCGGGACGGCACGGGACGCGCAAGGGACGGCCTTGGTGAGGCACGGGACGGCCTTGGTCAGGCTCGGGACGGCATGTCACGGCCCTGGTGAGGCTCGGACGGCACGGGACGCGCATGGGACGGCACGGGACGGCCTGGGACGGCCTTTGTGAGGCTCGGACGGCACGGGACGCGCATGGGACGGCCTTGGCGAGGCTCGGGACGGCATGGGACAGCACGGGACGGCCTCGGCACAGCTCGGACGGCACGGGACGCGCATGGGACGGCCTTGGCGAGGCTCGGGACGGCATGGGACAGCACGGGACGGCCTCGGCACAGCTCGGACGGCACGGGACGGCCTCGGCACAGCTCGGACGGCACGGGACGGCCTTGGCGAGGCTCGGGACGGCATGGGACAGCACGGGACGGCCTCGGCACAGCTCGGGACGGCATGGGACAGCACGGGACGGCCTCGGCACAGCTCGGGACGGCACGAGACGCGCATGGGACGGCCTTGGTGAGGCTCGGACGGCACGGGACGCGCATGGGACATCATGGGACGCACATGGGACACCTTATGGGGATCATCAAGGGACGTTGCACGGGACATTCTTTCCCACGAAGGGCATTTACATGGGACATCTTAGGAGTC
>NW_028238457.1:137500-138960 GCF_041429995.1 Eschscholzia californica
CTGATAAATACCCACACACCCACATATGGAGAATGGTCGAAAATGCTCGAGTGGATATCGAGATGTCCGACGAAGCACCACTTGGAAGGGCCGAGGCACGGGACGCCCGAGCTGTTGCTCGGGCCGGCACGGGACGCGCATGGGACAGCACGGGACGGCACGGGACGCCCTCGCTACAGCTCGGGACGGCCAGGTACGCCCGAGACTTGGCTCGGGACGGCCTGGGACGCCCTCGCCATAGCTCGGGACGGCCTGGGACGCCCTCGCCATAGCTCGGGACGGCCTGGGACGCCCGAGACTAGGCTCGGGACGGCCTCGGCACAGCTCGGGACGGCCTTGGACGCCCTTGCCACAGCTCGGGACGGCATGGGACGCTCGAGACTTTGCTCGGGACGGCCTGGGACGCCCTTGCCACAGCTCGGGACGGCCTGGGACGCCCGAGACTTTGCTCGGGACGGCCTGGGACGTCCGAGACTTTGCTCGGGACGGCCTGGGACGCCCGAGACTTTGCTCGGGACGGCCTGGGACGTCCGAGACTTTGCTCGGGACGGCCTGGGACGCCCGAGACTTGGCTCGGGACGGCCTGGGACGCCCTCGCTACAGCTCGGGGACGCCCTGGGACGGCCTCGACACAGCTCGGGACGGCCTGGGACGTCCGAGACTTGGCTCGGGACGGCCTGGGACGCCCGAGACTTGGCTCGGGACGGCCTGGGACGCGCTCGGCACAGCTCGGGACAGGCCGGGACGCCCGAGCCGAGCTTCGGGTCGCACGAAATCTCTTCGTATTCCGACATATTAGAAGCTTCCCATCATGTAGTAGGCGAGCTTTGCCCTTTGGATGCCCTATGGTGCTTGGCGAGCACTAGGGAACGTGCCAGCACAAGTGCTGTGCACGCTCTGGGGAAGGAGCTCAACCCTCCCCCTTATAGTGCAAAGTTATTGTTTTTCCTATTTTCACAAGGAAACATCAATTTTTTAACCAAGCATACTGGGTCTTTACTCCTTCGTTACTCGTCGGAATCCAGCAAACTTATACTCGTTGGAAAGGTCTTTTCGCAAGGATTTTTTGATATATTATAATAGCGATTCCGATAAATATTTATTTTTCTATGAATTTTTAAGTGAATAAACACCGGAAAATTCATAAAAAATAGAAAAAAAAATATTTTCTTCCGTTTCTTTTCTCCAATAATTCATAAATAATACCTCAATAGTATTAATGAAGAGAGAGTCGAAATGGCCCGGGTGGATTTCGAAATGTCCCACGACCCCATAGAATGCACGGGCCAGCCGAGCCAAAAGAATGGGACGCGCACGGGACAGCATTGGTCAGGCTCGGGACGGCACGGGACGCGCATGGGACAGCACGGGACGCGAATGGGACGGCCTTGCTAAGGCTCGGGACGGCATGGGACAGCTCGGGACGCGCATGGGACAGCACGGGACGCGCATGGGACGGC
>NW_028238458.1:25000-35000 GCF_041429995.1 Eschscholzia californica
GGGATGCCTTATGTTGCATCCCAAGGGCCAAGGCACCTGCCAGCCCAAGGGCTGTGCACGGCCTGGGGAGGGAGCTCACCCCTCCCCTATATAGTGCAAAGTTATTGTTTTCCCTATTTTCACAAGGAAACATCAAATTTTTAACCAAGCATACTCGGCCTTTGCTCCTTCGTTACTCGTCCAAATCCAACAAACTTGCATTCGTTGGAAAGGTCTTTTCACAAGGATTCTTTTGATATATAATAATAGCGATTCCGATAAATATTTATTTTTTTATGAATTTTTAAGTGAATAAACAATTAAAAATTCAAAAAAAATAGAAAAAAAATATTTTTTTCCCGATTCTTTCTCCAATATTCCTGATAAATACCCACACACCCACATATGGAGAATGGTCGAAAATGCTCGAGTGGATATCGAGATGTCCGACGAAGCACCACTTGGAAGGGCCGAGGCACGGGACGCCCGAGCTGTTGCTCGGGCCGGCACGGGACGCGCATGGGACATCCCGGGACGGCATGGGACGCCCTCGCTACAGCTCGGGACGGCCAGGTACGCCCGAGACTTGGCTCGGGACGGCCTGGGACGCCCTCGCCATAGCTCGGGACGGCCTGGGACGCCCGAGACTAGGCTCGGGACGGCCTCGGCACAGCTCGGGACGGCCTGGGACGCCCTTGCCACAGCTCGGGACGGCATGGGACGCCCGAGACTTTGCTCGGGACGGCCTGGGACGCCCTTGCCACAGCTCGGGACGGCCTGGGACGGCCTCGGCACAGCTCGGGACGGCCTGGGACGCCCGAGACTTTGCTCGGGACGGCCTGGGACGTCCGAGACTTTGCTCGGGACGGCCTGGGACGCCCGAGACTTGGCTCGGGACGGCCTGGGACGCCCTCGCTCCAGCTCGGGACGCCCTGGGACGGCCTCGACACAGCTCGGGACGGCCCGGGACGTCCGAGACTTTGCTCGGGCCGGCCTGGGACGCCCGAGACTTGGCTCGGGACGGCCTGGGACGCCCGAGACTTGGCTCGGGACGGCCTGGGACGCGCTCGGCACAGCTCGGCACAGGCCGGGACGCCCGAGCCGAGCTTCGGGTCGCACGAAATCTCTTCGTATTCCGACATATTAGAAGCTTCCCATTATGTAGTAGGCCGAGCTTTGCCCTTTGGATGCCCTATGGTGCTTGGCGAGCACTAGGGAACGTGCCAGCACAAGTGCTGTGCACGCTCTGGGGAAGGAGCTCAACCCTCCCCCTTATAGTGCAAAGTTATTGTTTTTCCTATTTTCACAAGGAAACATCAATTTTTTAACCAAGCATACTGGGCCTTTACTCCTTCGTTACTCGTCGGAATCCAGCAAACTTATACTCGTTGGAAAGGTCTTTTCGCAAGGATTTTTTTGATATATTATAATAGCGATTCCGATAAATATTTATTTTTCTATGAATTTTTAAGTGAATAAACACCGGAAAATTCATAAAAAATAGAAAAAAAAATATTTTCTTCCGTTTCTTTTCTCCAATAATTCATAAATAATACCTCAATAGTATTAATGAAGAGAGAGTCGAAATGGCCCGGGTGGATTTCGAAATGTCCCACGACCCCATAGAATGCACGGGCCAGCCGAGCCAAAAGAATGGGACGCGCACGGGACAGCATTGGTCAGGCTCGGGACGGCACGGGACAGCACGGGACGCGCATGGGACGGCACGGGACGCGAATGGGACGGCCTTGCTAAGGCTCGGGACGGCATGGGACAGCACGGGACGCGAATGGGACGGCCTTGCTAAGGCTCGGGACGGCATGGGACAGCTCGGGACGCGCATGGGACGGCCTTGGTGAGGCTCGGGACGGCACGGGACGCGCAAGGGACGGCCTTGGTGAGGCACGGGACGGCCTTGGTCAGGCTCGGGACGGCATGTCACGGCCCTGGTGAGGCTCGGACGGCACGGGACGCGCATGGGACGGCACGGGACGGCCTGGGACGGCCTACTTGAGGCTCGGACGGCACGGGACGCGCATGGGACGGCCTTGGCGAGGCTCGGGACGGCATGGGACAGCACGGGACGGCCTCGGCACAGCTCGGACGGCACGGGACGGCCTTGGCGAGGCTCGGGACGGCATGGGACAGCACGGGACGGCACGGAACGGCCTCGGCACAGCTCGGACGGCACGGGACGGCCTTGGCGAGGCTCGGGACGGCATGGGACAGCACGGGACGGCCTCGGCACAGCTCGGACGGCACGGGACGGCCTCGGCACAGCTCGGACGGCACGGGACGGCCTTGGCGAGGCTCGGGACGGCATGGGACAGCACGGGACGGCCTCGGCACAGCTCGGGACGGCACGAGACGCGCATGGGACGGCCTTGGTGAGGCTCGGACGGCACGGGACGCGCATGGGACGGCCTTGGTGAGGCTCGGACGGCACGGGACGCGCATGGGACGGCCTTGGTGAGGCTCGGACGGCACGGGACGCGCATGGGACATCATGGGACGCACATGGGACACCTTATGGGGATCATCAAGGGACGTTGCACGGGACATGAAGGAGTTGAAGGAGATGTCCTTCGACCAAGGTGACAATGCGAACAATTTGTCGGATAAGACAATTGATGTGGAAGATCATCAAGTCCGATTGATTTAGGGATCGTAGAGTTGTAGCTAGAGACCAACTACGATCGTCGAATTACGAAGTAATTCGCGGCTAACTTCGATCGGATCCTACAACGGGTTACACATAAGAGTGACAAATTGATCTAGGATATGACTAGTGGGAGTGAGATATAATCATGGGAGTGTCCCATAAACATATCTCATAGGCCTAAAAAGGAATTAGGCAAAGATAGTACAAAAAGGCCAAAAGCAGGGTTTTTGGGCCTAGGCCGATTCGGGCACTTTTAGGGCTCGGATTGGGCTGATTTTTGGAGGGACGTTTCCTTATGTTATGAACATTAAATCTGCAAATTTTGGCTGGGTTTGGACGTCATCTCCTTAGGGAATTGAGAAAATACCAATAGTTGCTATTTTCGACTATTTCCCTAAATCTTATTCTAAAGGGTGTTTTGGGAAACCTAAAAGGAGGTGGATTCTTATTAGGGTTCTATATAAACACTCTTAGGGCAGAGAATAAGGTGTGGAATTTCTCTCTAAGCTTTCTTACTCTACCACATCAAGTAGAGAGGAGAAAGTGAGCTAATTCCCATTAACTATCTATCTAGTCAAGCAAGAAGAAGGTCTTCTTATTATCCAACCACCATTGGTGTGCTAGCTATACAACAAGGTGGGAGATCAAATTGATTGCTCGTGTCCCAAGTAGAGGAGCTACACTTGAAGCTCTTGGTCTTCTTCAATCAATTCAACTAGTTTGAGGGAAAAGCGATTAAGGTAATCCACTATCTCCATTAGATTAATTACTAGTTTTGCATGTGATCCTGGGAATACTAGTGTAGACATTAGATGTCATATTTCCGCTATAAACACTAGTAGAAGGGTATAAAACCCTACAGTGGCGTCAGAGCCTCTTGCTATTAACTAGTTTTTGCTAAGAATCGAACTAGTTCATATTAGATATAATTGATAGTTTGATAAATTGAGTTTATAAAAATATTTTAAAAGTGTTTTAAAACTATTTAAACTCACAATTTGATAATATTGAATGGGATTCAATGAATTTCAAATTAAGAATCAAATTGATGATTAAAAGTGTTTTAAAACTCAATTAGATTGAATTTCGGACTAATCCATGCTTGATTAAGTTGATAGTTATGTTTAAAAGAGTTTTAAACATAAGAAATTGATTGATTTTGAATGGGATTCAAGAATTTTTCAAATAGATTTCAAAATTGTTCTTTGAAAAAGTTTTCAAAAACCTAGACTTTGATCCAAAATTGGTTTGATTAAGAGTTGTTTTCAAGTTTTGGAAACTTTTGAAAAACAAAGATTTTTGGAATTTTAGAAGTGTTCTAAAAAGAAGTGTTTTGAGTTTTGGGAAACTCTCAAAACAAAATTTGGAAATTTTAAAAGTTTCTACAAGTTTTGTAAAAATTTTAGAAGTGTTCTAAAAGATTTCAAAATTTTAAGAAAAGTTTTAAATTTGGAAAATAGCAACTTAGAGTTGCAAAAGAAAAAAAAAAAATTTTTTGGAAACTAGGGTTTTGAAAAACCCTAGTGTCCGGCCAGGAAGCTTCCTGGCCGGACCGGGAGCTCCTGGATGCGTCCTCTGGACGCATCCAGAGCAGCTGCTGAGACGCGTCTAGGACGCGACCAGCAGCTGCGACAGAAGCTTCTGGACGCGTCTTGAAGACGCGTCCAGAGCAGCTGTTGGGACGCGTCTTGGAGACGCGACCAGCAGCTGCGGAGGGAGCTTCCTGGACGCGTCTAGGACGCGTCCAGAGCACTCGACCAGACGCGTCTTGGAGACGCGTCTGGGAGGTTCTGGGTGTCTTGGACTAGTCCGAGACACCTAGTGCTGGTCCGGTCCAGCACCAGACACGTCTAGGACGCGTCTGGTACATGGACTAGCGTCCTGGCTCCGGCCAGGACGAGACCAGGCCTTGATAGGCTTCGGCCAGGACATGCCGGCCTATGGGCCGTGCTATGTCCGGACCTTGTCCGAGCCCTTTTCTGGGCTTGGGCCGGGACTTGTCTAGGACTTGTCCCGGGCTTTTTCGAGGCTTTTCGGACCACAAAAAGGAACCATCATTCGAGTGGGAGTTTTTGCCAAAATTTCTTCCGATTCCAACCAAATAATTCCAAAATCAATCCGGGCCATCCAGAAGGCCAAAACGGATTTCTCTTTAAATTGATTTATGAAATCATTAAGAATCGAACCAATGTTTTTCCGAAATTGACCCGGGCTTTCAAAACCCGAAACGGAGTTTTTCTTAAAGATGATTTTAGAAATCATAAAAGATAAAACCGGAACGCACCACTAGTTGAATTCTTCGAATTTAGACTTAAGGTCCGTAATGTGACATGTGATGTCAACAAAAGTATCTCCCAAGATAATCATGCATATATAATTCTTAGCCTTGATATATTATATGATTGCATGTGATGTGAATGCGGGAAACTAGTATGGCCATAGATTTATATCTTTATTCTTGTTTTAAGCACGGATGGGTGCATGCTTTGTAATTAATTTTAATTTCAAGTTTATACGATCTGCGAATCGTTAGAGTCTTGTAATTAGAGTTTAGGGTCAATGAGTCCATTGAAGAAAACTCAAGGATGGAATCCAAAGGCGAGTGGGAGAAATCAATGGAGGTTCAAGGATGGAGATCTAGACGAACCAAAAGGCGAAACAAGAAGAAAACCAAAGGAGATTAGATCTTCTAGGTTAGGGGCCATACTAGGATCCATGTCTGCTTGATTTACTTTCTCGCGCGCATTTACTTACTTATTTACGCTTTATGTCGTGGATGTTAGTTAGGCTAAATAGTTCACTATAACAAACGCCAGACTAGCGTAAAAGTCCCCAAAAGTAATCTTGAGTAATCGCCTATCCAGATTAAGACACTCGTTGCGCCCTTGTTCGAGGAAGGTGGGTCGGCCTTCGCAGAGTACCTCCTCTACCTTGGGACAATGCGGGTAGGTCTATAGAAGAGGCCTACACGTCTAAATGGTTCTACTCAACGAGATCAGCAAGAGAGTCTTGGATACTCGAGGCAAAAGGATAGATTAGTCATTCATTAATGAAATCTATCAACCAAGAGTCATAAGGTATGATCAGTGAAGTAGTTCACTCACCCGGAACGACGGAGTCAAAGGGTAGGGCCTTCGTCCGCTTTACTCCGAAGAACTGGGGTCTTGGAATCACTTATTCAATCGGGGACGATTTTTATTGAATAATGTGGGAAAACTAAGTTTTTCAAAAACGATAACGAGTTTTAAAACTTTGTCATTTCTTTATGTAGTTTTTAAGATGACACATAGAAACGGTTTCAACAATTGAATCACACCTATGGGAGGTGTTGATCCACTTCCTAGAATGGAAGAATGAATCCGAGAATAGTTCTCAGATTCAAAAGGAAGGTCACTAGAATACCCAATCCTAATGTTGACTCATACAAGAGAAGGTCAAAAGCCTTTTGCAAGCAATCGTATAACATTCTCTTTGGAAGAGTAATGGATGCTAGCATAACCATTAAGACAAACTAAGGAAGAAATTCCTACAGAAGTCATAAATGGGGAGGTACGAGACCTCCAAGGCAATCTGAAAGTCATCCTAAGGGAAGACAACAGAATACATCTATCACCCAATTCAATATCGATTGAACAAAGATAGATAAGACCTTAGATGAGTCACTCAGGTTGTTACGGTCAAACTGAGCAGAACATACGGGAATATCCAATCTAAGAAAGGTTCTTGAGATTTGGTACAAAGAATCTAAGAAAGAGCTCTTGGGATTCAAAAGGGCAAAGGGTCAGTCAAGTGAGGCAAACATTTGATCAAAGAAAAGCAGTTGCCGAGTACATGATCAAGAGTATTCCTCATTACTGTGAATGTTTCCAAACAATGGCTAGACCATTTAAAAGGAAACTACCTTTAGCACCTGGAGGACAAATGGAATGGAATTATGAATTCCGGTTCCGTATCCTTGTTAACAAAGTTAAAAACAAGTATCGTAAAATTCCTTCATCAGGTATTTTAAACCGGATGTGCGGCTCCGTGGAGCTTAAGGGAATTACATACTTGACTAAAAGAAGTAAAGATCCAAGAGGGAGCAGAAGCAGTGATGCTAGGGATGCTGAAAGGGATCGAAGTCTTCTTTTAGACACTGATCTAGCTTAGAACTTAATAGTGATTATTTTGTTCTTCTAGAAACGTCTGATGTTTTAAACCAGTGATAAAATTAACTGAAGGTTAACATTGATAATGGCTAAAATCAAGAGATTCAAACTCATTAAACTTCAGCATTGTAAATTGGGTCTTAAGGACTAATTGACAAAGTCACCCTTTTCAAAAGGCATAAAGACTAGTAATCTATTAGGACTCATACGGTGTTATGCAGACCTATAAGTTTACTTGCAGAAGCTAACGAGAGAAACTTCAAATACGTACTCTGACAACTTCATGAAGTATGGAAACGTACAAATCATAAAGTATAAGTCAGAATGTTTGAAAGGTTCAAACAAAGTACAAACCGAAGTAAAGAATCACTTTGACAAGATAGTGAAAACTTGAGTCAAACACTTGATAACCATCAAAGGAGTTGAGAAACAGTTTCCCAACTCTGCTCCATGGAACACATCCGACGGATGGTGGATTCAGTGGGAGCAATCGAACATTGCTATGCATAATTCGATCAAAGATGGGTTTAAGCCAGTCTTCCGAATATTTTGGGACATATTCTATAAACGATTGTTTTCACACTTACCAAAATTCCGTCTAAAGCTAAATTTGTAAAAGCATTACAAAACTAGCTAATATCTGACGCAATTTCTTTTTTAAAAGAAATTTGGGCTTCTTCCATAACCAATCAAGAGAACAAAGTGTTTGTTGCTCATGATAGTATTCTTCTAATAATTAGCGCACCTAGTAATCTGGGAGAAAAACACTAATTATTACAAGAATAAGTGGGAGAAAAGTACAAGTCGATTTAATTCGATCATGAGAAAAATCATGGAGTTTCATGAAGAACAATCATGAAACTTGTACAAGACGATTAAATTCGACCAAGAGCAACAAACTGCGACTCCTTGGAAAAGGAAAGGTTAAAGATATGATCTTGTAAACCCACCGCACAAAAGCGAATGTCATTCGCAGGAGAACTCTCAAAGCGAGTGAAAGTGTCTCTAAAGGAATATCTCAAAGTAGTTGAGATAACTCCAAATTGTTGTTCAAAAGCCCTGAAAGGTCAAAATAAAATCTTAAAGACTCAGAAAATAAAGGTTATTTCTGAAGAGATAAAAGACCTGCGCAGAAACGGAAACTGACTCTAGATTTTGGCTAGAAGCCAAAATCATCGTGGAATCCATATCTCGTCAAGACATGAAGCTTGATAATTTAAGTCAACAGAAGACCTAAATTGGTTTTCCAAAATAGAAAACTGAGAAGGATGGAAACATTCATGTTTCCCGAAACGAGACAAGAAGAATAAAGATTCTTCCAATCAAGTTATGTCCACAAGCATGCTTAAGAAATCTATCGACGGATTAAAAGCACGCAAGAGTTAGAATCTTCGATTCAAAAGGCAATCAAAGAAGTTTGATTCCTGAGGAATGAAGAAAATCTTGAATCACGAAATTTCAAGAAGGTAAGTGGGAGAAACAAACCTTCCGGGTCCGTATGCTGAGTACATACAAAAGATTGAGTACGACATAAGATGTTGTATAACAGTAACAAACTGACTCAATAAAGGACCACACACAAAAGGATGAAATGCCATTTTGGGCATCTGAAGATCTATAAGCATAGATCAAAAGGATGATAGGATTGGAGAGACTCAGTACGCTGAGATGCTTGAGATCCGAAACAGAAAATCTAAGACTCGGAAAGTCTAAAAGAATTTCGACCCAAAACTCATGACTAAGAGCGTTGCTAAATCGGAGTTTTAAAAGACACCGACGTAGCAAACAAGCATGAGAGAGAGATTTATGTTCGAATACATAAAGTCAATCATATTGGATATGATTAGCATTTAAACATCCAAATTCGGATTTGAAAACCGAAACACTACTTAGAAACATCCTAGAAGGCTAAAGGATGAAGTAGTATAAAAGTTGAACATGTCATCGTAGCAAACTTCCAGACATGGAAGGAAAGTAGGCTAAAAGTGTTTTAAGCCGGGAACTGTTGCAAATACTACATAAAGAATTAAAAGCCTTAACTCTAGTAAAAGTTACTAGAAATTATCAAGGTTGAAGATAACCGTCTTCAAATTAATTGATAATTAGCAAAGTTTAAAACTGACTACCACGGTAGTCAAACTGAACTGTCACCTAAGACATAGTATGAGATTCATACACAGTCTAAGGCATGAGGTATAATTTTAAACCTCGACGAGTAAAACTGAGTGGGTAAAAAGAGTTTTACGGAAGAGGCTCAGATTTACAACTCTCGTTATCAGAAATAATAGAGTTATTTCACAAGTCGTCTAAATTTGGTTTAGTATTTAAACGACAGTCCATTGATTATAAAACATTCCGAATAGGTTTGTCAGATACGTGATCTGATGAATGAAACCCTATTAAGTGAACTTGGAATATTTATTATCGAATCCCTGGTCCAGGTCATTGCATGGACAACAATGACTCACGAAGACTAGCACGGGAGTCGATGGGATAGCGCAGTTTCATGGGCTATAGGAATAGTATATTCTATTCGACTACGTGGGTGTGTGAAAGGTTTATACACTGGATAACCCTCAAATGAGAAGTACATCACTCGTGATGAACGTCAATACTTCTCATAAAGACAATTGGAGAGATTCCTCAAAACATGAGTGCTCCACTCATCTTATGTAAGGAATGCCCGACTTTGGTTCCGTTAAACGCCGCGCCGTAAAAGGAGGTTATAAAGGCGGACACTGGGAAGGACAGGATAGACATGAAGTTAAGTGGGAGCGCAAGAATGGATTGTGTCACCCTAATCACATTAGGTACAAAGTGTCTCAAGGCCACTTGATGAGTAGCAACTGAAAATGCGTGGCCGCGCTCAAACGGATTAAAAGTTAATCGTTTGTCTTTTACAGTTGTACTCGGATATCAAGAAAGTCTGAATGACGTGACGTATCAGATGGGATACTAAATTGACACGGGAATCGAGGCATTGCACTTGTTCTAAGTCCAAGTGGGAGTCTGAAGGAGTTGAAGGAGATGTCCTTCGACCAAGGTGACAATGCGAACAATTTGTCGGATAAGACAATTGATGTGGAAGATCATCAAGTCCGATTGATTTAGGGATCGTAGAGTTGTAGCTAGAGACCAACTACGATCGTCGAATTACGAAGTAATTCGCGGCTAACTTCGATCGGATCCTACAACGGGTTACACATAAGAG
>NW_028238458.1:52500-57500 GCF_041429995.1 Eschscholzia californica
GTATCTCCCAAGATAATCATGCATATATAATTCTTAGCCTTGATATATTATATGATTGCATGTGATGTGAATGCGGGAAACTAGTATGGCCATAGATTTATATCTTTATTCTTGTTTTAAGCACGGATGGGTGCATGCTTTGTAATTAATTTTAATTTCAAGTTTATACGATCTGCGAATCGTTAGAGTCTTGTAATTAGAGTTTAGGGTCAATGAGTCCATTGAAGAAAACTCAAGGATGGAATCCAAAGGCGAGTGGGAGAAATCAATGGAGGTTCAAGGATGGAGATCTAGACGAACCAAAAGGCGAAACAAGAAGAAAACCAAAGGAGATTAGATCTTCTAGGTTAGGGGCCATACTAGGATCCATGTCTGCTTGATTTACTTTCTCGCGCGCATTTACTTACTTATTTACGCTTTATGTCGTGGATGTTAGTTAGGCTAAATAGTTCACTATAACAAACGCCAGACTAGCGTAAAAGTCCCCAAAAGTAATCTTGAGTAATCGCCTATCCAGATTAAGACACTCGTTGCGCCCTTGTTCGAGGAAGGTGGGTCGGCCTTCGCAGAGTACCTCCTCTACCTTGGGACAATGCGGGTAGGCCTATAGAAGAGGCCTACACGTCTAAATGGTTCTACTCAACGAGATCAGCAAGAGAGTCTTGGATACTCGAGGCAAAAGGATAGATTAGTCATTCATTAATGAAATCTATTAACCAAGAGTCATAAGGTATGATCAGTGAAGGAATTCACTCACCCGGAACGACGGAGTCAAAGGGTAGGGCCTTCGTCCGCTTTACTTCGAAGAACTGGGGTCTTGGAATCACTTATTCAATCGGGGACGATTTTTATTGAATAATGTGGGAAAACTAATGTTTTTCAAAAACGATAACGAGTTTTAAAACTTTGCCATTTCTTTATGTAGTTTTAAGATGACACAAACGATTTCAACATTGAATCACACCTAAGGGAGGTGCTGATCCACTTCCTAGAATGGAAGAATGAATCCGAGAATAATTCTCAGATTCAAAAGGAAGGTCACTAGAATACCCAATCCCAATGTTGACTCATACAAGAGAAGGTCAAAAGCCATTTGTAAGCAATCGTATAACATTCTCTTTGGAAGAATAATGAATGCTAGCATAACCATTAAGACAAACTGAGGAAGAATTTCCCACAGAAGTCATAAATGGAGAGGTACGAGACCGCCAAGGCAATCTGAAAGTCATCCTAACGGAAGACAACAGAATACATCTATCACCCAATTCAATATTGATTGAACAAAGATAGATAAGACCTTAGATGAGTCACTCAGGTTGTTACAAACAAACTGAGCAGAACATACGGGAATATCCAGTCTAAGAAAGGTTCTTGAGATTTGGTACAAAGAATCTAAGAAATAGATTCAAAAGGGCAAAAGGATCAGTCAAGTGAGACAAACATTTGATCAAAGAAAAGCAGCTACCGAGTACATGATCAAGAGTATTTCTCATTACTGTAAATGTTTCTGAACAATGGCTAGACCATTTAAAAGGAAACTACCTTTAGCACCTGGAGGACAAAAGGAATGGAATTATGAATTCCGATTCCCTATCCTTGTTAACAAAGTTAAAAACAAGTATCGTAAAATTCCTTCATCAGGTATTTAAGACCAGATGAGCGGCTCAGTGGGAGCTCAAGGAAATCACATACTTGACTAAAAGAAGTAAAGATCCAAGAGGGAGCAGAAGCAGTAATGCTAGGGATGCTGAAAGGGATCAAAGTCTTCTTTTAGACACTGATCTAGCTTAGAACTTAATAGTGATTATTTTGTTCTTCTAGAAACGTCTGATGTTTTAAACCAATGATAAAATTAACTGAAGGTTAACATTGATAATGGCTAAAATCAAGAGATTCAAACTCATTAAACTTCAGCATTGTCAATTGGGTCTTAAGGACTAATTGACAAAGTCACCCTTTTCAAAAGGCATAAAGACTAGTAATCTATTAGGACTCATACAGTGTTATGCAGACCTATAAGTTTACTTGCAGAAGCTAACGAGAGAAACTTCAAATACGTACTCTGACAACTTCATGAAGTATGGAAACGTACAAATCATAAAGTATAAGTCAGAATGTTTGAAAGGTT
This sequence comes from Eschscholzia californica, assembly GCF_041429995.1. NCBI lineage: Eukaryota > Viridiplantae > Streptophyta > Magnoliopsida > Ranunculales > Papaveraceae > Eschscholzia > Eschscholzia californica. The sequence goes on from NW_028238458.1 coordinate 54,629, forward strand.
CAAACAAAGTACAAACCGAAGTAAAGAATCACTTTGACAAGATAGTGAAAACTTGAGTCAAACACTTGATAACCATCAAAGGAGTTGAGAAACAGTTTCCCAACTCTGCTCCATGGAACACATCCGACGGATGGTGGATTCAGTGGGAGCAATCGAACATTGCTATGCATAATTCGATCAAAAATGGGTTTAAGCCAGTCTTCCGAATATTTTGGGACATATTCTATAAACGATTGTTTTCACACTTACCAAAATTCCGTCTAAAGCTAAATTTGTAAAAGCATTACAAAACTAGCTAATATCTGACGTAATTTCTTTTTTAAAAAAAAGAAATTTGGGCTTCTTCCATAACCAATCAAGAGAACAAAGTGTTTGTTGCTCATGATAGTATTCTTCTAATAATTAGCACACCTAGTAGTCTGGGAGAAAACACTAATTATTACAAGAATAAGTGGGAGAAAAGTACAAGTCGAGTCGATTTAATTCGATCATGAGAAAAATCATGGAGGGTCATGAAGAACAATCATGAAACTTGTACAAGTCGATTAAATTCGACCAAGAGCAACAAACTGCGACTCCTTGGAAAAGGAAAGGTTAAAGATATAATCTTATAAACCCACCGCACAAAAGCGAATGTCATTCGCCGGAGAACTCTCAAAACAAGTGAAAGTGTCTCTAAAGGAATATCTCAAAGTAGTTGAGAAAATTCCAAATTGTTGTTCAAAAGCCCTAAAAGGTCAAATCTCAAAGACACAGAAAATAAAGGTTTTTTCTGAAGAGATAAAAGACCTGCGCAGAAACGGAAACTGACTCTAGATTTTGGCTAGAAGCCAAAATCATCGTGGAATCCATATCTCGTCAAGACATGAAGCTTGATAATTTAAGTCAACAGAAGACCTAAATTGGTTTTTCAAAGTAGAAAACTGAGAAGGATGGAAACATTCATGTTTCCCGAAACTAGACAAGAAGAATAAGATTCTTTCAATCAAGTTATGTCCACAAGCATGCTTCAGAAATCTATCGACGGATTAAAAGCACGCAAGAGTTAGAATCTTCGATTCAAAAGGCAATCAGAGAAATTTGATTCCTGGAGAATAAAGAAAATCTTGAATCACGAGTTTCAAGAAGGTAAGTGGGAGTAAACAAACCTTCCGGGTCCGTATGCGGAGTACATACAAAAGATTGAGTACGACATAAGGTGTTGTATAACAGTAACGAACTGACTCAATAAAGGACCACACACAAAAGGATAAAATGCCATTTTGGGCATCTGAAGGTCTATAAGCATAGATCAAAAGGATGATAGGATTAGAGAGACTCAGTACGCTGAGATGCTTGAGATCCGAAACAGAAAATCTAAGACTCGGAAAGTTTAAAAGAATTTCGACCCAAAAACTCATGACAGAGGGCGTTGCAAAACTCGGAGTCTAAAAGACACCGATGAGCTAGCACGCATGAGAGAGACATTTATGTTCGAAAACATAAAGTCAATCATGTTGGACATGATTAGCATTTAAACATCCGAATTCGGATTGGAAAACCGAAACACTACTTAGTACATCCTAGAAGGCTAAAGGATGAAGTAGTACAAAGTTGAACATGTCATCGTAGCAAACTTCCAGACATGGAAGGAAAGTAGGCTAAAAGTGTTTTAAGCCGGGAACTGTTGCAAATACTACACAAAGAATTAAAGGCCTTAACTCTAGTACAGATTACTAGATATTATCAAGGTTGAAGATAGTAATCTTCAAATTAATTGATAATAAGCAAAGTTTAAAACCGACTACCACGGTAGTCAAACTAAACTGTCACCTTAGACATAGTATGAGATTCATACACAGTCTAAGGCATGAGGTATAATTTTAAACCTCGACAAGTAAAACTGAGTGGGTAAAAGGAGTTTTACGGAAGAGGCTCAGATTTACAACTCTCGTTATCAGAAATAATAAGAATTATTTCACCAGTCGTCTAAACTTGGTTTAGTGTTTAAACGACAGTCCATCGATAATAAAACGTTCCGAATAGGTTTGTCAGATACGTGATCTGATGAATGAAACCCTATTAAGTGAACTTGGAATAATTATTATCAAAAATCCCTGGTCCAGGTCATTGCATGGACAACAATGACTCACGAAGACTAGCACGGGAGTCGATGGGATAGCACAGTTTCATGGGCTATATGAATGGTATATTCTATTCGACTACGTGGGTGTGTAAAAGGTTTATACACTGGATAACCCTCAAATGAGAAGTACATCACTCGTGATGAACGTCAATACTTCTCATAAAGACAATTGGAGAGATTCCTCAAAACATGAGTGCTCCACTCATCTTATGTAAGGAATGCCCGACTTTGGTTCCGTTAAACGCCGAGCCGTAAAAGGAGGTTATAAAGACGGATACTGGGAAGGACAGGATAGACATGAAGTTAAGTGGGAGTGCAAGAATGGATTGTGTCACCCTAATCACATTAGGTACAAAGTGTCTCAAGGCCACTTGATGAGTAGCAACTGAAAATGCGTGGCCGCGCTCAAACGGATTAAAGTTAATCGTTTGTCTTTTACAGTTGTACTCGGATATCAAGAAAGTCTGAATGACGTGACGTATCAGATGGGATACTAAATTGACACGGGAATCGAGGCATTGCACTTGTTCTAAGTCCAAGTGGGAGTCTGAAGGAATTGAAGGAGATGTCCTTCGACCAAGGTGACAATGCGAACAATTTGTCGGATAGGACAATTGATGTGGAAGATCATCAAGTCCGATTGATTTAGGGATCGTAGAGTTGTAGCTAGAGACCAACTACGATCGTCGAATTACGGAGTAATTCGCGGCTAACTTCGATCGGATCCTACAACGGGTTACACATAAG
>NW_028238458.1:95000-97500 GCF_041429995.1 Eschscholzia californica
CCCCCGGTGGCCCCCCCAGCCGCCTCTTCGATTTTCCACGTCGGGGATGAGTTGGGCAACTCTTGGAAGCTTCCCATCCACCCCCGTGCCGAGCTTTGCCCTTGGGATGCCTTATGTTGCATCCCAAGGGCCAAGGCACCTGCCAGCCCAAGGGCTGTGCACGGCCTGGGGAGGGAGCTCACCCCTCCCCTATATAGTGCAAAGTTATTGTTTTCCCTATTTTCACAAGGAAACATCAAATTTTTAACCAAGCATACTCGGCCTTTGCTCCTTCGTTACTCGTCCAAATCCAACAAACTTGCATTCGTTGGAAAGGTCTTTTCACAAGGATTCTTTTGATATATAATAATAGCGATTCCGATAAATATTTATTTTTTTATGAATTTTTAAGTGAATAAACAATTAAAAATTCAAAAAAAATAGAAAAAAAATATTTTTTTCCCGATTCTTTCTCCAATATTCCTGATAAATACCCACACACCCACATATGGAGAATGGTCGAAAATGCTCGAGTGGATATCGAGATGTCCGACGAAGCACCACTTGGAAGGGCCGAGGCACGGGACGCCCGAGCTGTTGCTCGGGCCGGCACGGGACGCGCATGGGACATCCCGGGACGGCATGGGACGCCCTCGCTACAGCTCGGGACGGCCAGGTACGCCCGAGACTTGGCTCGGGACGGCCTGGGACGCCCTCGCCATAGCTCGGGACGGCCTGGGACGCCCGAGACTAGGCTCGGGACGGCCTCGGCACAGCTCGGGACGGCCTGGGACGCCCTTGCCACAGCTCGGGACGGCATGGGACGCCCGAGACTTTGCTCGGGACGGCCTGGGACGCCCTTGCCACAGCTCGGGACGGCCTGGGACGGCCTCGGCACAGCTCGGGACGGCCTGGGACGCCCGAGACTTTGCTCGGGACGGCCTGGGACGTCCGAGACTTTGCTCGGGACGGCCTGGGACGCCCGAGACTTGGCTCGGGACGGCCTGGGACGCCCTCGCTCCAGCTCGGGACGCCCTGGGACGGCCTCGACACAGCTCGGGACGGCCCGGGACGTCCGAGACTTTGCTCGGGCCGGCCTGGGACGCCCGAGACTTGGCTCGGGACGGCCTGGGACGCCCGAGACTTGGCTCGGGACGGCCTGGGACGCGCTCGGCACAGCTCGGCACAGGCCGGGACGCCCGAGCCGAGCTTCGGGTCGCACGAAATCTCTTCGTATTCCGACATATTAGAAGCTTCCCATTATGTAGTAGGCCGAGCTTTGCCCTTTGGATGCCCTATGGTGCTTGGCGAGCACTAGGGAACGTGCCAGCACAAGTGCTGTGCACGCTCTGGGGAAGGAGCTCAACCCTCCCCCTTATAGTGCAAAGTTATTGTTTTTCCTATTTTCACAAGGAAACATCAATTTTTTAACCAAGCATACTGGGCCTTTACTCCTTCGTTACTCGTCGGAATCCAGCAAACTTATACTCGTTGGAAAGGTCTTTTCGCAAGGATTTTTTTGATATATTATAATAGCGATTCCGATAAATATTTATTTTTCTATGAATTTTTAAGTGAATAAACACCGGAAAATTCATAAAAAATAGAAAAAAAAATATTTTCTTCCGTTTCTTTTCTCCAATAATTCATAAATAATACCTCAATAGTATTAATGAAGAGAGAGTCGAAATGGCCCGGGTGGATTTCGAAATGTCCCACGACCCCATAGAATGCACGGGCCAGCCGAGCCAAAAGAATGGGACGCGCACGGGACAGCATTGGTCAGGCTCGGGACGGCACGGGACAGCACGGGACGCGCATGGGACGGCACGGGACGCGAATGGGACGGCCTTGCTAAGGCTCGGGACGGCATGGGACAGCACGGGACGCGAATGGGACGGCCTTGCTAAGGCTCGGGACGGCATGGGACAGCTCGGGACGCGCATGGGACGGCCTTGGTGAGGCTCGGGACGGCACGGGACGCGCAAGGGACGGCCTTGGTGAGGCACGGGACGGCCTTGGTCAGGCTCGGGACGGCATGTCACGGCCCTGGTGAGGCTCGGACGGCACGGGACGCGCATGGGACGGCACGGGACGGCCTGGGACGGCCTACTTGAGGCTCGGACGGCACGGGACGCGCATGGGACGGCCTTGGCGAGGCTCGGGACGGCATGGGACAGCACGGGACGGCCTCGGCACAGCTCGGACGGCACGGGACGGCCTTGGCGAGGCTCGGGACGGCATGGGACAGCACGGGACGGCACGGAACGGCCTCGGCACAGCTCGGACGGCACGGGACGGCCTTGGCGAGGCTCGGGACGGCATGGGACAGCACGGGACGGCCTCGGCACAGCTCGGACGGCACGGGACGGCCTCGGCACAGCTCGGACGGCACGGGACGGCCTTGGCGAGGCTCGGGACGGCATGGGACAGCACGGGACGGCCTCGGCACAGCTCGGGACGGCACGAGACGCGCATGGGACGGCCTTGGTGAGGCTCGGACGGCACGGGACGCGCATGG
>NW_028238458.1:127500-130000 GCF_041429995.1 Eschscholzia californica
GCAAAGTTATTGTTTTCCCTATTTTCACAAGGAAACATCAAATTTTTAACCAAGCATACTCGGCCTTTGCTCCTTCGTTACTCGTCCAAATCCAACAAACTTGCATTCGTTGGAAAGGTCTTTTCACAAGGATTCTTTTGATATATAATAATAGCGATTCCGATAAATATTTATTTTTTTATGAATTTTTAAGTGAATAAACAATTAAAAATTCAAAAAAAATAGAAAAAAAATATTTTTTTCCCGATTCTTTCTCCAATATTCCTGATAAATACCCACACACCCACATATGGAGAATGGTCGAAAATGCTCGAGTGGATATCGAGATGTCCGACGAAGCACCACTTGGAAGGGCCGAGGCACGGGACGCCCGAGCTGTTGCTCGGGCCGGCACGGGACGCGCATGGGACATCCCGGGACGGCATGGGACGCCCTCGCTACAGCTCGGGACGGCCAGGTACGCCCGAGACTTGGCTCGGGACGGCCTGGGACGCCCTCGCCATAGCTCGGGACGGCCTGGGACGCCCGAGACTAGGCTCGGGACGGCCTCGGCACAGCTCGGGACGGCCTGGGACGCCCTTGCCACAGCTCGGGACGGCATGGGACGCCCGAGACTTTGCTCGGGACGGCCTGGGACGCCCTTGCCACAGCTCGGGACGGCCTGGGACGGCCTCGGCACAGCTCGGGACGGCCTGGGACGCCCGAGACTTTGCTCGGGACGGCCTGGGACGTCCGAGACTTTGCTCGGGACGGCCTGGGACGCCCGAGACTTGGCTCGGGACGGCCTGGGACGCCCTCGCTCCAGCTCGGGACGCCCTGGGACGGCCTCGACACAGCTCGGGACGGCCCGGGACGTCCGAGACTTTGCTCGGGCCGGCCTGGGACGCCCGAGACTTGGCTCGGGACGGCCTGGGACGCCCGAGACTTGGCTCGGGACGGCCTGGGACGCGCTCGGCACAGCTCGGCACAGGCCGGGACGCCCGAGCCGAGCTTCGGGTCGCACGAAATCTCTTCGTATTCCGACATATTAGAAGCTTCCCATTATGTAGTAGGCCGAGCTTTGCCCTTTGGATGCCCTATGGTGCTTGGCGAGCACTAGGGAACGTGCCAGCACAAGTGCTGTGCACGCTCTGGGGAAGGAGCTCAACCCTCCCCCTTATAGTGCAAAGTTATTGTTTTTCCTATTTTCACAAGGAAACATCAATTTTTTAACCAAGCATACTGGGCCTTTACTCCTTCGTTACTCGTCGGAATCCAGCAAACTTATACTCGTTGGAAAGGTCTTTTCGCAAGGATTTTTTTGATATATTATAATAGCGATTCCGATAAATATTTATTTTTCTATGAATTTTTAAGTGAATAAACACCGGAAAATTCATAAAAAATAGAAAAAAAAATATTTTCTTCCGTTTCTTTTCTCCAATAATTCATAAATAATACCTCAATAGTATTAATGAAGAGAGAGTCGAAATGGCCCGGGTGGATTTCGAAATGTCCCACGACCCCATAGAATGCACGGGCCAGCCGAGCCAAAAGAATGGGACGCGCACGGGACAGCATTGGTCAGGCTCGGGACGGCACGGGACAGCACGGGACGCGCATGGGACGGCACGGGACGCGAATGGGACGGCCTTGCTAAGGCTCGGGACGGCATGGGACAGCACGGGACGCGAATGGGACGGCCTTGCTAAGGCTCGGGACGGCATGGGACAGCTCGGGACGCGCATGGGACGGCCTTGGTGAGGCTCGGGACGGCACGGGACGCGCAAGGGACGGCCTTGGTGAGGCACGGGACGGCCTTGGTCAGGCTCGGGACGGCATGTCACGGCCCTGGTGAGGCTCGGACGGCACGGGACGCGCATGGGACGGCACGGGACGGCCTGGGACGGCCTACTTGAGGCTCGGACGGCACGGGACGCGCATGGGACGGCCTTGGCGAGGCTCGGGACGGCATGGGACAGCACGGGACGGCCTCGGCACAGCTCGGACGGCACGGGACGGCCTTGGCGAGGCTCGGGACGGCATGGGACAGCACGGGACGGCACGGAACGGCCTCGGCACAGCTCGGACGGCACGGGACGGCCTTGGCGAGGCTCGGGACGGCATGGGACAGCACGGGACGGCCTCGGCACAGCTCGGACGGCACGGGACGGCCTCGGCACAGCTCGGACGGCACGGGACGGCCTTGGCGAGGCTCGGGACGGCATGGGACAGCACGGGACGGCCTCGGCACAGCTCGGGACGGCACGAGACGCGCATGGGACGGCCTTGGTGAGGCTCGGACGGCACGGGACGCGCATGGGACGGCCTTGGTGAGGCTCGGACGGCACGGGACGCGCATGGGACGGCCTTGGTGAGGCTCGGACGGCACGGGACGCGCATGGGACATCATGGGACGCACATGGGACACCTTATGGGGATCATCAAGGGACGTTGCACGGGACATTCTTTCCCACGAAGGGCATTTACATGGGACATCTTAGGAGTCGAGAGCCGGCAC
>NW_028238459.1:5000-7500 GCF_041429995.1 Eschscholzia californica
CCAAGGCCGTCCCATGGCGTCCCGTGCTGTCCCATGCCGTCCCGAGCCTTACCAAGGACGTCCCATGACGTCCCGTGCCGTCCGAGCCTCACCAAGGCCGTCCCATGGCGTCCCGTGCTGTCCCATGCCGTCCCGAGCCTTACCAAGGACGTCCCATGACGTCCCGTGCTGTCGCATTTTGTCCCGAGCCTTACTAAGGCCGTCCCATGCGCGTCCCGTGCCGTCCGAGCCTCACCAAGGGCGTCTCATGGCGTCCCGTGCCGTCGCATTTTGTCCCGAGCCTTACTAAGGCCGTCCCATGCGCGTCCCGTGCCGTCCGAGCCTCACCAAGGCCGTCCCATGGCGTCCCGCGCTGTCCCATGCCGTCCCGAGCCTTACCAAGGACGTCCCATGACGTCCCGTGCTGTCCCGAGCCTTACTAAGGCCGTCCCAGGCCGTCCCGAGCCTTACCAAGGCCGTCCCATGGCGTCCCGTGCTGTCCCATTTTGTCCCGAGCCTTACTAAGGCCGTCCCATGCGCGTCCCGTGCCGTCCGAGCCTTACCAAGGCCGACCCATGCCTTACCAAGGTCGTCCCATCGATCTCGGAGAAAGTACATCATAACATCGGAATACACCCCGACATCGATATCGGAGAAAGTACATCATCATAACATCGGATCGGATGCGTATCCGTCCAAGTGCCATCGACACTTCGAGAAGTTCGGACCTAGCTTCCTAGCATGTTGATGCGTCGGTGCTAATGGGGACATAAAGATCCCACGACGTTCCGAACGGAAGTAGCCGAAGTGTTCCGTGCGTGTGAACTCCATTGTCCCATGTGCCGGCTCTTGACTCCTAAGATGTCCCATGTGAAGGCCCTTCATGGCTAAGAATGTCCCGTGCAGCGTCCCTTGATGATCCCCATAAGGTGTCCCATGTGCGTCCCATGCCGTGCCCAGCCTTACCAAGGCCGTCCCATGCTGTCCCATGCGCGTCCCGTGCCGTCCAAGCCTCACCAAGGCCGTCCCAGGCCATCCCGAGCCTTAGCAAGGCCGTCCCGTGCTGTCCCATGCCGTCCCGAGCCTCACCGAGGCCGTCCCGTGCCTCACCAAGGCCGTCCCGAGCCTTACCAAGGCCGTCCCGTGCTGTCCCATGCCGTCCCGAGCCTCACCAAGGCCGTCCCGTGCTGTCCCATGCCGTCCCGAGCCTCACCAAGGCCGTCCCGTGCTGTTCCATGCCGTCCCGAGCCTTACCAAGGCCGTCCGATGCGCGTCCCGTGCTGTCCCATCCGTCCCGAGCCTTAGCAAGGCCGTCCCATGCGCGTCCCATGCCGTCCCGAGCCTTAGCAAGGCCGTCCCATGCGCGTCCGATGGGATTCCCGAGCTTTACCAAGGGCGTCCCGTGCTGTCCCATGCCGTCCCGAGCCATAGGGACGCTGTCCCGTGCGCGTCCCGTGCTGTCCCATGCGCGTCCCCTGCTTTGGCTCGGCTGGCCCGTGCATTCTATGGGGTCGTGGGACATTTCGAAATCCACCCGGGCCATTTCGACTCTCTCTTCATTTATACTATTGAGGTATTATTTATGAATTATTGGAGAAAAGAAACGGAAGAAAATATTTTTTTTTCTATTTTTTATGAATTTTCCGGTGTTTATTCACTTAAAAATTCATAGAAAAATAAATATTTATCGGAATCGCTATTATAATATATCAAAAAATTCCTTGCGAAAAGGCCTTTCCAACGAGTATAAGTTTGCTGGATTCCGACGAGTAACGAAGGAGTAAAGGCCCAGTATGCTTGGTTAAAAAATTGATGTTTCCTTGTGAAAATAGGCAAAACAATAACTTTGCACTATAAGGGGGAGGGTTGAGCTCCTTCCCCAGAGCGTGCACAGCACTTGTGCTGGCACGTTCCCTAGTGCTCGCCAAGCACCATAGGGCATCCAAAGGGCAAAGCCGAGCCTACTACATGATGGGAAGCTTCTAATATGTCGGAATACGAAGAGATTTCGTGCGACCCGAAGCTCGGCTCGGGCGTCCCGGCCTGTCCCGAGCTGTGCCGAGCGCGTCCCAGGCCGTCCCGAGCCAAGTCTCGGGCGTCCCAGGCCGTCCCGAGCCAAGTCTCGGGCGTCCCAGGCCGTCCCGAGCCAAGTCTCGGGCGTCCCAGGCCGGCCCGAGCAAAGTCTCGGACGTCTCAGGCCGTCCCGAGCTGTGTCGAGGCCGTCCCAGGGCGTCCCGAGCTGTAGCGAGGGCGTCCCAGGCCGTCCCGAGCCACGTCCCGGGCGTCCCAGGCCGTCCCGAGCCAAGTCTCGGACGTCCCAGGCCGTCCCGAGCAAAGTCTCGGACGTCCCAGGCCGTCCCGAGCAAAGTCTCGGGCGTCCCAGGCCGTCCCGAGCTGTGCCGAGGCCGTCCCAGGCCGTCCCGAGCAAAGTCTCGGGCGTCCCAGGCCGTCCCGAGCTGTGGCAAGGGCGTCCCAGGCCGTCCCGAGCTGTGGCAAGGGCGTCCCAGGCCGTCCCGAGCCT
>NW_028238459.1:27500-30000 GCF_041429995.1 Eschscholzia californica
GTCCCGAGCCTTACTAAGGCCGTCCCATGCGCGTCCCGTGCCGTCCGAGCCTTACCAAGGCCGACCCATGCCTTACCAAGGTCGTCCCATCGATCTCGGAGAAAGTACATCATAACATCGGAATACACCCCGACATCGATATCGGAGAAAGTACATCATCATAACATCGGATCGGATGCGTATCCGTCCAAGTGCCATCGACACTTCGAGAAGTTCGGACCTAGCTTCCTAGCATGTTGATGCGTCGGTGCTAATGGGGACATAAAGATCCCACGACGTTCCGAACGGAAGTAGCCGAAGTGTTCCGTGCGTGTGAACTCCATTGTCCCATGTGCCGGCTCTTGACTCCTAAGATGTCCCATGTGAAGGCCCTTCATGGCTAAGAATGTCCCGTGCAGCGTCCCTTGATGATCCCCATAAGGTGTCCCATGTGCGTCCCATGCCGTGCCCAGCCTTACCAAGGCCGTCCCATGCTGTCCCATGCGCGTCCCGTGCCGTCCAAGCCTCACCAAGGCCGTCCCAGGCCATCCCGAGCCTTAGCAAGGCCGTCCCGTGCTGTCCCATGCCGTCCCGAGCCTCACCGAGGCCGTCCCGTGCCTCACCAAGGCCGTCCCGAGCCTTACCAAGGCCGTCCCGTGCTGTCCCATGCCGTCCCGAGCCTCACCAAGGCCGTCCCGTGCTGTCCCATGCCGTCCCGAGCCTCACCAAGGCCGTCCCGTGCTGTTCCATGCCGTCCCGAGCCTTACCAAGGCCGTCCGATGCGCGTCCCGTGCTGTCCCATCCGTCCCGAGCCTTAGCAAGGCCGTCCCATGCGCGTCCCATGCCGTCCCGAGCCTTAGCAAGGCCGTCCCATGCGCGTCCGATGGGATTCCCGAGCTTTACCAAGGGCGTCCCGTGCTGTCCCATGCCGTCCCGAGCCATAGGGACGCTGTCCCGTGCGCGTCCCGTGCTGTCCCATGCGCGTCCCCTGCTTTGGCTCGGCTGGCCCGTGCATTCTATGGGGTCGTGGGACATTTCGAAATCCACCCGGGCCATTTCGACTCTCTCTTCATTTATACTATTGAGGTATTATTTATGAATTATTGGAGAAAAGAAACGGAAGAAAATATTTTTTTTTCTATTTTTTATGAATTTTCCGGTGTTTATTCACTTAAAAATTCATAGAAAAATAAATATTTATCGGAATCGCTATTATAATATATCAAAAAATTCCTTGCGAAAAGGCCTTTCCAACGAGTATAAGTTTGCTGGATTCCGACGAGTAACGAAGGAGTAAAGGCCCAGTATGCTTGGTTAAAAAATTGATGTTTCCTTGTGAAAATAGGCAAAACAATAACTTTGCACTATAAGGGGGAGGGTTGAGCTCCTTCCCCAGAGCGTGCACAGCACTTGTGCTGGCACGTTCCCTAGTGCTCGCCAAGCACCATAGGGCATCCAAAGGGCAAAGCCGAGCCTACTACATGATGGGAAGCTTCTAATATGTCGGAATACGAAGAGATTTCGTGCGACCCGAAGCTCGGCTCGGGCGTCCCGGCCTGTCCCGAGCTGTGCCGAGCGCGTCCCAGGCCGTCCCGAGCCAAGTCTCGGGCGTCCCAGGCCGTCCCGAGCCAAGTCTCGGGCGTCCCAGGCCGTCCCGAGCCAAGTCTCGGGCGTCCCAGGCCGGCCCGAGCAAAGTCTCGGACGTCTCAGGCCGTCCCGAGCTGTGTCGAGGCCGTCCCAGGGCGTCCCGAGCTGTAGCGAGGGCGTCCCAGGCCGTCCCGAGCCACGTCCCGGGCGTCCCAGGCCGTCCCGAGCCAAGTCTCGGACGTCCCAGGCCGTCCCGAGCAAAGTCTCGGACGTCCCAGGCCGTCCCGAGCAAAGTCTCGGGCGTCCCAGGCCGTCCCGAGCTGTGCCGAGGCCGTCCCAGGCCGTCCCGAGCAAAGTCTCGGGCGTCCCAGGCCGTCCCGAGCTGTGGCAAGGGCGTCCCAGGCCGTCCCGAGCTGTGGCAAGGGCGTCCCAGGCCGTCCCGAGCCTAGTCTCGGGCGTCCCAGGCCGTCCCGAGCTATTGCGAGGGCGTCCCAGGCCGTCCCGAGCCAAGTCTCGGGCGTACCTGGCCGTCCCGAGCTGTAGCGAGGGCGTCCCATGCCGTCCCGGGCTGTCCCATGCGCGTCCCGTGCCTCGGCCCTTCCAAGTGGTGCTTCGTCGGACATCTCGATATCCACTCGAGCATTTTCGACCTTTCTCCATATGTGGGTGTGTGGGTATTTATCAGGAATATTGGAGAAAGAATCGGGAAAAAAATATTTTTTTTCTATTTTTTTTGAATTTTTAATTGTTTATTCACTTAAAAATTCATAAAAAAATAAATATTTATCGGAATCGCTATTATTATATATCAAAAGAATCCTTGTGAAAAGACCTTTCCAACGAATGCAAGTTTGTTGGATTTGGACGAGTAACGAAGGAGCAAAGGCCGAGTATGCTTGGTTAAAAATTTGATGTTTCCTTGTGAAAATAGGGA
>NW_028238459.1:60000-62500 GCF_041429995.1 Eschscholzia californica
CCGTCCCATGCGCGTCCCGTGCCGTCCGAGCCTCACCAAGGCCGTCCCATGGCGTCCCGTGCTGTCCCATGCCGTCCCGAGCCTTACCAAGGACGTCCCATGACGTCCCGTGCCGTCCGAGCCTCACCAAGGCCGTCCCATGGCGTCCCGTGCTGTCCCATGCCGTCCCGAGCCTTACCAAGGACGTCCCATGACGTCCCGTGCTGTCGCATTTTGTCCCGAGCCTTACTAAGGCCGTCCCATGCGCGTCCCGTGCCGTCCGAGCCTCACCAAGGGCGTCTCATGGCGTCCCGTGCCGTCGCATTTTGTCCCGAGCCTTACTAAGGCCGTCCCATGCGCGTCCCGTGCCGTCCGAGCCTCACCAAGGCCGTCCCATGGCGTCCCGCGCTGTCCCATGCCGTCCCGAGCCTTACCAAGGACGTCCCATGACGTCCCGTGCTGTCCCGAGCCTTACTAAGGCCGTCCCAGGCCGTCCCGAGCCTTACCAAGGCCGTCCCATGGCGTCCCGTGCTGTCCCATTTTGTCCCGAGCCTTACTAAGGCCGTCCCATGCGCGTCCCGTGCCGTCCGAGCCTTACCAAGGCCGACCCATGCCTTACCAAGGTCGTCCCATCGATCTCGGAGAAAGTACATCATAACATCGGAATACACCCCGACATCGATATCGGAGAAAGTACATCATCATAACATCGGATCGGATGCGTATCCGTCCAAGTGCCATCGACACTTCGAGAAGTTCGGACCTAGCTTCCTAGCATGTTGATGCGTCGGTGCTAATGGGGACATAAAGATCCCACGACGTTCCGAACGGAAGTAGCCGAAGTGTTCCGTGCGTGTGAACTCCATTGTCCCATGTGCCGGCTCTTGACTCCTAAGATGTCCCATGTGAAGGCCCTTCATGGCTAAGAATGTCCCGTGCAGCGTCCCTTGATGATCCCCATAAGGTGTCCCATGTGCGTCCCATGCCGTGCCCAGCCTTACCAAGGCCGTCCCATGCTGTCCCATGCGCGTCCCGTGCCGTCCAAGCCTCACCAAGGCCGTCCCAGGCCATCCCGAGCCTTAGCAAGGCCGTCCCGTGCTGTCCCATGCCGTCCCGAGCCTCACCGAGGCCGTCCCGTGCCTCACCAAGGCCGTCCCGAGCCTTACCAAGGCCGTCCCGTGCTGTCCCATGCCGTCCCGAGCCTCACCAAGGCCGTCCCGTGCTGTCCCATGCCGTCCCGAGCCTCACCAAGGCCGTCCCGTGCTGTTCCATGCCGTCCCGAGCCTTACCAAGGCCGTCCGATGCGCGTCCCGTGCTGTCCCATCCGTCCCGAGCCTTAGCAAGGCCGTCCCATGCGCGTCCCATGCCGTCCCGAGCCTTAGCAAGGCCGTCCCATGCGCGTCCGATGGGATTCCCGAGCTTTACCAAGGGCGTCCCGTGCTGTCCCATGCCGTCCCGAGCCATAGGGACGCTGTCCCGTGCGCGTCCCGTGCTGTCCCATGCGCGTCCCCTGCTTTGGCTCGGCTGGCCCGTGCATTCTATGGGGTCGTGGGACATTTCGAAATCCACCCGGGCCATTTCGACTCTCTCTTCATTTATACTATTGAGGTATTATTTATGAATTATTGGAGAAAAGAAACGGAAGAAAATATTTTTTTTTCTATTTTTTATGAATTTTCCGGTGTTTATTCACTTAAAAATTCATAGAAAAATAAATATTTATCGGAATCGCTATTATAATATATCAAAAAATTCCTTGCGAAAAGGCCTTTCCAACGAGTATAAGTTTGCTGGATTCCGACGAGTAACGAAGGAGTAAAGGCCCAGTATGCTTGGTTAAAAAATTGATGTTTCCTTGTGAAAATAGGCAAAACAATAACTTTGCACTATAAGGGGGAGGGTTGAGCTCCTTCCCCAGAGCGTGCACAGCACTTGTGCTGGCACGTTCCCTAGTGCTCGCCAAGCACCATAGGGCATCCAAAGGGCAAAGCCGAGCCTACTACATGATGGGAAGCTTCTAATATGTCGGAATACGAAGAGATTTCGTGCGACCCGAAGCTCGGCTCGGGCGTCCCGGCCTGTCCCGAGCTGTGCCGAGCGCGTCCCAGGCCGTCCCGAGCCAAGTCTCGGGCGTCCCAGGCCGTCCCGAGCCAAGTCTCGGGCGTCCCAGGCCGTCCCGAGCCAAGTCTCGGGCGTCCCAGGCCGGCCCGAGCAAAGTCTCGGACGTCTCAGGCCGTCCCGAGCTGTGTCGAGGCCGTCCCAGGGCGTCCCGAGCTGTAGCGAGGGCGTCCCAGGCCGTCCCGAGCCACGTCCCGGGCGTCCCAGGCCGTCCCGAGCCAAGTCTCGGACGTCCCAGGCCGTCCCGAGCAAAGTCTCGGACGTCCCAGGCCGTCCCGAGCAAAGTCTCGGGCGTCCCAGGCCGTCCCGAGCTGTGCCGAGGCCGTCCCAGGCCGTCCCGAGCAAAGTCTCGGGCGTCCCAGGCCGTCCCGAGCTGTGGCAAGGGCGTCCCAGGCCGTCCCGA
>NW_028238459.1:82500-85000 GCF_041429995.1 Eschscholzia californica
AAGGCCGTCCCATGGCGTCCCGTGCTGTCCCATTTTGTCCCGAGCCTTACTAAGGCCGTCCCATGCGCGTCCCGTGCCGTCCGAGCCTTACCAAGGCCGACCCATGCCTTACCAAGGTCGTCCCATCGATCTCGGAGAAAGTACATCATAACATCGGAATACACCCCGACATCGATATCGGAGAAAGTACATCATCATAACATCGGATCGGATGCGTATCCGTCCAAGTGCCATCGACACTTCGAGAAGTTCGGACCTAGCTTCCTAGCATGTTGATGCGTCGGTGCTAATGGGGACATAAAGATCCCACGACGTTCCGAACGGAAGTAGCCGAAGTGTTCCGTGCGTGTGAACTCCATTGTCCCATGTGCCGGCTCTTGACTCCTAAGATGTCCCATGTGAAGGCCCTTCATGGCTAAGAATGTCCCGTGCAGCGTCCCTTGATGATCCCCATAAGGTGTCCCATGTGCGTCCCATGCCGTGCCCAGCCTTACCAAGGCCGTCCCATGCTGTCCCATGCGCGTCCCGTGCCGTCCAAGCCTCACCAAGGCCGTCCCAGGCCATCCCGAGCCTTAGCAAGGCCGTCCCGTGCTGTCCCATGCCGTCCCGAGCCTCACCGAGGCCGTCCCGTGCCTCACCAAGGCCGTCCCGAGCCTTACCAAGGCCGTCCCGTGCTGTCCCATGCCGTCCCGAGCCTCACCAAGGCCGTCCCGTGCTGTCCCATGCCGTCCCGAGCCTCACCAAGGCCGTCCCGTGCTGTTCCATGCCGTCCCGAGCCTTACCAAGGCCGTCCGATGCGCGTCCCGTGCTGTCCCATCCGTCCCGAGCCTTAGCAAGGCCGTCCCATGCGCGTCCCATGCCGTCCCGAGCCTTAGCAAGGCCGTCCCATGCGCGTCCGATGGGATTCCCGAGCTTTACCAAGGGCGTCCCGTGCTGTCCCATGCCGTCCCGAGCCATAGGGACGCTGTCCCGTGCGCGTCCCGTGCTGTCCCATGCGCGTCCCCTGCTTTGGCTCGGCTGGCCCGTGCATTCTATGGGGTCGTGGGACATTTCGAAATCCACCCGGGCCATTTCGACTCTCTCTTCATTTATACTATTGAGGTATTATTTATGAATTATTGGAGAAAAGAAACGGAAGAAAATATTTTTTTTTCTATTTTTTATGAATTTTCCGGTGTTTATTCACTTAAAAATTCATAGAAAAATAAATATTTATCGGAATCGCTATTATAATATATCAAAAAATTCCTTGCGAAAAGGCCTTTCCAACGAGTATAAGTTTGCTGGATTCCGACGAGTAACGAAGGAGTAAAGGCCCAGTATGCTTGGTTAAAAAATTGATGTTTCCTTGTGAAAATAGGCAAAACAATAACTTTGCACTATAAGGGGGAGGGTTGAGCTCCTTCCCCAGAGCGTGCACAGCACTTGTGCTGGCACGTTCCCTAGTGCTCGCCAAGCACCATAGGGCATCCAAAGGGCAAAGCCGAGCCTACTACATGATGGGAAGCTTCTAATATGTCGGAATACGAAGAGATTTCGTGCGACCCGAAGCTCGGCTCGGGCGTCCCGGCCTGTCCCGAGCTGTGCCGAGCGCGTCCCAGGCCGTCCCGAGCCAAGTCTCGGGCGTCCCAGGCCGTCCCGAGCCAAGTCTCGGGCGTCCCAGGCCGTCCCGAGCCAAGTCTCGGGCGTCCCAGGCCGGCCCGAGCAAAGTCTCGGACGTCTCAGGCCGTCCCGAGCTGTGTCGAGGCCGTCCCAGGGCGTCCCGAGCTGTAGCGAGGGCGTCCCAGGCCGTCCCGAGCCACGTCCCGGGCGTCCCAGGCCGTCCCGAGCCAAGTCTCGGACGTCCCAGGCCGTCCCGAGCAAAGTCTCGGACGTCCCAGGCCGTCCCGAGCAAAGTCTCGGGCGTCCCAGGCCGTCCCGAGCTGTGCCGAGGCCGTCCCAGGCCGTCCCGAGCAAAGTCTCGGGCGTCCCAGGCCGTCCCGAGCTGTGGCAAGGGCGTCCCAGGCCGTCCCGAGCTGTGGCAAGGGCGTCCCAGGCCGTCCCGAGCCTAGTCTCGGGCGTCCCAGGCCGTCCCGAGCTATTGCGAGGGCGTCCCAGGCCGTCCCGAGCCAAGTCTCGGGCGTACCTGGCCGTCCCGAGCTGTAGCGAGGGCGTCCCATGCCGTCCCGGGCTGTCCCATGCGCGTCCCGTGCCTCGGCCCTTCCAAGTGGTGCTTCGTCGGACATCTCGATATCCACTCGAGCATTTTCGACCTTTCTCCATATGTGGGTGTGTGTGGGTATTTATCAGGAATATTGGAGAAAGAATCGGGAAAAAAATATTTTTTTTCTATTTTTTTTGAATTTTTAATTGTTTATTCACTTAAAAATTCATAAAAAAATAAATATTTATCGGAATCGCTATTATTATATATCAAAAGAATCCTTGTGAAAAGACCTTTCCAACGAATGCAAGTTTGTTGGATTTGGACGAGTAACGAAGGAGCAAAGGCCGAGTATGC
>NW_028238459.1:115000-117500 GCF_041429995.1 Eschscholzia californica
GTAAGGCCGTCCCATGCGCGTCCCGTGCCGTCCGAGCCTCACCAAGGCCGTCCCATGGCGTCCCGTGCTGTCCCATGCCGTCCCGAGCCTTACCAAGGACGTCCCATGACGTCCCGTGCCGTCCGAGCCTCACCAAGGCCGTCCCATGGCGTCCCGTGCTGTCCCATGCCGTCCCGAGCCTTACCAAGGACGTCCCATGACGTCCCGTGCTGTCGCATTTTGTCCCGAGCCTTACTAAGGCCGTCCCATGCGCGTCCCGTGCCGTCCGAGCCTCACCAAGGGCGTCTCATGGCGTCCCGTGCCGTCGCATTTTGTCCCGAGCCTTACTAAGGCCGTCCCATGCGCGTCCCGTGCCGTCCGAGCCTCACCAAGGCCGTCCCATGGCGTCCCGCGCTGTCCCATGCCGTCCCGAGCCTTACCAAGGACGTCCCATGACGTCCCGTGCTGTCCCGAGCCTTACTAAGGCCGTCCCAGGCCGTCCCGAGCCTTACCAAGGCCGTCCCATGGCGTCCCGTGCTGTCCCATTTTGTCCCGAGCCTTACTAAGGCCGTCCCATGCGCGTCCCGTGCCGTCCGAGCCTTACCAAGGCCGACCCATGCCTTACCAAGGTCGTCCCATCGATCTCGGAGAAAGTACATCATAACATCGGAATACACCCCGACATCGATATCGGAGAAAGTACATCATCATAACATCGGATCGGATGCGTATCCGTCCAAGTGCCATCGACACTTCGAGAAGTTCGGACCTAGCTTCCTAGCATGTTGATGCGTCGGTGCTAATGGGGACATAAAGATCCCACGACGTTCCGAACGGAAGTAGCCGAAGTGTTCCGTGCGTGTGAACTCCATTGTCCCATGTGCCGGCTCTTGACTCCTAAGATGTCCCATGTGAAGGCCCTTCATGGCTAAGAATGTCCCGTGCAGCGTCCCTTGATGATCCCCATAAGGTGTCCCATGTGCGTCCCATGCCGTGCCCAGCCTTACCAAGGCCGTCCCATGCTGTCCCATGCGCGTCCCGTGCCGTCCAAGCCTCACCAAGGCCGTCCCAGGCCATCCCGAGCCTTAGCAAGGCCGTCCCGTGCTGTCCCATGCCGTCCCGAGCCTCACCGAGGCCGTCCCGTGCCTCACCAAGGCCGTCCCGAGCCTTACCAAGGCCGTCCCGTGCTGTCCCATGCCGTCCCGAGCCTCACCAAGGCCGTCCCGTGCTGTCCCATGCCGTCCCGAGCCTCACCAAGGCCGTCCCGTGCTGTTCCATGCCGTCCCGAGCCTTACCAAGGCCGTCCGATGCGCGTCCCGTGCTGTCCCATCCGTCCCGAGCCTTAGCAAGGCCGTCCCATGCGCGTCCCATGCCGTCCCGAGCCTTAGCAAGGCCGTCCCATGCGCGTCCGATGGGATTCCCGAGCTTTACCAAGGGCGTCCCGTGCTGTCCCATGCCGTCCCGAGCCATAGGGACGCTGTCCCGTGCGCGTCCCGTGCTGTCCCATGCGCGTCCCCTGCTTTGGCTCGGCTGGCCCGTGCATTCTATGGGGTCGTGGGACATTTCGAAATCCACCCGGGCCATTTCGACTCTCTCTTCATTTATACTATTGAGGTATTATTTATGAATTATTGGAGAAAAGAAACGGAAGAAAATATTTTTTTTTCTATTTTTTATGAATTTTCCGGTGTTTATTCACTTAAAAATTCATAGAAAAATAAATATTTATCGGAATCGCTATTATAATATATCAAAAAATTCCTTGCGAAAAGGCCTTTCCAACGAGTATAAGTTTGCTGGATTCCGACGAGTAACGAAGGAGTAAAGGCCCAGTATGCTTGGTTAAAAAATTGATGTTTCCTTGTGAAAATAGGCAAAACAATAACTTTGCACTATAAGGGGGAGGGTTGAGCTCCTTCCCCAGAGCGTGCACAGCACTTGTGCTGGCACGTTCCCTAGTGCTCGCCAAGCACCATAGGGCATCCAAAGGGCAAAGCCGAGCCTACTACATGATGGGAAGCTTCTAATATGTCGGAATACGAAGAGATTTCGTGCGACCCGAAGCTCGGCTCGGGCGTCCCGGCCTGTCCCGAGCTGTGCCGAGCGCGTCCCAGGCCGTCCCGAGCCAAGTCTCGGGCGTCCCAGGCCGTCCCGAGCCAAGTCTCGGGCGTCCCAGGCCGTCCCGAGCCAAGTCTCGGGCGTCCCAGGCCGGCCCGAGCAAAGTCTCGGACGTCTCAGGCCGTCCCGAGCTGTGTCGAGGCCGTCCCAGGGCGTCCCGAGCTGTAGCGAGGGCGTCCCAGGCCGTCCCGAGCCACGTCCCGGGCGTCCCAGGCCGTCCCGAGCCAAGTCTCGGACGTCCCAGGCCGTCCCGAGCAAAGTCTCGGACGTCCCAGGCCGTCCCGAGCAAAGTCTCGGGCGTCCCAGGCCGTCCCGAGCTGTGCCGAGGCCGTCCCAGGCCGTCCCGAGCAAAGTCTCGGGCGTCCCAGGCCGTCCCGAGCTGTGGCAAGGGCGTCCCAGGCCG
>NW_028238460.1:12500-22500 GCF_041429995.1 Eschscholzia californica
CCCGAGGGACTGGAAGGGCAAGTGGAAGACGACAGCCCGTCCAAAGAAATGCTTCCTGTGCGCAGGAGACCACATGTCATATGAATGTCCCATGAGAGCTAAACTTAATTCTCTCCTGACCGAACCTGATGAAAGCCAAGAAGAGCCACACATGGGTTCCATTAGTCTCAATGCTCTCAAGGGAACTCAACCCACCAAACTCAGGAAAGGAAGGAGTCTTATGTATGTTGACATCCTACTTGGTGGGAAAGCTACTAGGGCCATGACCGATTTGTAGGGTTTTATACCCTTCTACTAGTGTTTATAGCGGAAATATGACATCTAATGTCTACACTAGTATTCCCAGGATCACATGCAAAACTAGTAATTAATCTAATGGAGATAGTGGATTACCTTAATCGCTTTTCCCTCAAACTAGTTGAATTGATTGAAGAAGACCAAGAGCTTCAAGTGTAGCTCCTCTACTTGGGACACGAGCAATCAATTTGATCTCCCACCTTGTTGTATAGCTAGCACACCAATGGTGGTTGGATAATAAGAAGACCTTCTTCTTGCTTGACTAGATAGATAGTTAATGGGAATTAGCTCACTTTCTCCTCTCTACTTGATGTGGTAGAGTAAGAAAGCTTAAAGAGAAATTCCACACCTTATTCTCTGCCCTAAGAGTGTTTATATAGAACCCTAATAAGAATCCACCTCCTTTTAGGTTTCCCAAAACACCCTTTAGAATAAGATTTAGGGAAATAGTCGAAAATAGCAACTATTGGTATTTTCTCAATTCCCTAAGGAGATGACGTCCAAACCCAGCCAAAATTGGCAGATTTAATGTTCATAACATAAGGAAACGTCCCTCCAAAAATCAGCCCAATCCGAGCCCTAAAAGTGCCCGAATCGGCCTAGGCCCAAAAACCCTGCTTTTGGCCTTTTTGTACTATCTTTGCCTAATTCCTTTTTAGGCCTATGAGATATGTTTATGGGACACTCCCATGATTATATCTCACTCCCACTAGTCATATCCTAGATCAATTTGTCACTCTTATGTGTAACCCGTTGTAGGATCCGATCGAAGTTAGCCGCGAATTACTTCGTAATTCGACGATCGTAGTTGGTCTCTAGCTACAACTCTACGATCCCTAAATCAATCGGACTTGATGATCTTCCACATCAATTGTCCTATCCGACAAATTGTTCGCATTGTCACCTTGGTCGAAGGACATCTCCTTCAACTCCTTCAGACTCCCACTTGGACTTAGAACAAGTGCAATGCCTCGATTCCCGTGTCAATTTAGTATCCCATCTGATACGTCACGTCATTCAGACTTTCTTGATATCCGAGTACAACTGTAAAAGACAAACGATTAACTTTTAATCCGTTTGAGCGCGGCCACGCATTTTCAGTTGCTACTCATCAAGTGGCCTTGAGACACTTTGTACCTAATGTGATTAGGGTGACACAATCCATTCTTGCGCTCCCACTTAACTTCATGTCTATCCTGTCCTTCCCAGTGTCCGCCTTTATAACCTCCTTTTACGGCGCGGCGTTTAACGGAACCAAAGTCGGGCATTCCTTACATAAGATGAGTGGAGCACTCATGTTTTGAGGAATCTCTCCAATTGTCTTTATGAGAAGTATTGACGTTCATCACGAGTGATGTACTTCTCATTTGAGGGTTATCCAGTGTATAAACCTTTTACACACTCACGTAGTCGAATAGAATATACTATTCCTATAGCCCATGAAACTGCGCTATCCCATCGACTCCCGTGCTAGTCTTCGTGAGTCATTGTTGTCCATGCAATGACCTGGACCAGGGATTCGATAATAAATATTCCAAGTTCACTTAATAGGGTTTCATTCATCAGATCACGTATCTGACAAACCTATTCGGAATGTTTTATCATCAATGGACTGTCGTTTAAATACTAAACCAAATTTAGACGACTTGTGAAATAACTCTATTATTTCTGATAACGAGAGTTGTAAATCTGAGCCTCTTCCGTAAAACTCTTTTTACCCACTCAGTTTTACTCGTCGAGGTTTAAAATTATACCTCATGCCTTAGACTGTGTATGAATCTCATACTATGTCTTAGGTGACAGTTCAGTTTGACTACCGTGGTAGTCGGTTTTAAACTTTGCTAATTATCAATTAATTTGAAGACGGTTATCTTCAACCTTGATAATTTCTAATAACTTTTACTAGAGTTAAGGCTTTTAATTCTTTATGTAGTATTTGCAACAGTTCCCGGCTTAAACACTTTTAGCCTACTTTCCTTCCATGTCTGAAAGTTTGCTACGATGACATGTTCAATTTTGTACTACTTCATCCTTTAGCCTTCTAGGATGTACTAAGTAGTGTTTCGGTTTTCCAATCCGAATTCGGATGTTTAAATGCTAATCATGTCCAACATGATTGACTTTATGTTTTCGAACATAAATGTCTCTCTCATGCGTGCTAGCTCATCGGTGTCTTTTCAGACTCCGATTTTTGCAACGCCCTCTGTCATGAGTTTTTGGGTCGAAATTCTTTTAGACTTTCCGAGTCTTAGATTTTCTGTTTCGGATCTCAAGCATCTCAGCGTACTGAGTCTCTCTAATCCTATCATCCTTTTGATCTATGCTTATAGATCTTCAGATGCCCAAAATGGCATTTTATCCTTTTGTGTGTGGTCCTTTATTGAGTCAGTTCGTTACTGTTATACAACACCTTATGTCGTACTCAATCTTTTGTATGTACTCTGCATACGGACCCGGAAGGTTTGTTTACTCCCACTTACCTTCTTGAAATTTCGTGATTCAAGATTTTCTTCATTCCTCAGGAATCAAACTTCTTTGATTGCCTTTTGAATCGAAGATTCTAACTCTTGCGTGCTTTTAATCCGTCGATAGATTTCTTAAGCATGCTTGTGGACATAACTTGATTGGAAGAATCTTTATTCTTCTTGTCTCGTTTCGGGAAACATGAATGTTTCCATCCTTCTCAGTTTTCTATTTTGGAAAACCAATTTAGGTCTTCTGTTGACTTAAATTATCAAGCTTCATGTCTTGACGAGATATGGATTCCACGATGATTTTGGCTTCTAGCCAAAATCTAGAGTCAGTTTCCGTTTCTGCGCAGGTCTTTTATCTCTTCAGAAATAACCTTTATTTTCTGAGTCTTTAAGATTTTATTTTGACCTTTCAGGGC
This sequence comes from Eschscholzia californica, assembly GCF_041429995.1. Lineage (NCBI taxonomy): Eukaryota > Viridiplantae > Streptophyta > Magnoliopsida > Ranunculales > Papaveraceae > Eschscholzia > Eschscholzia californica. The sequence continues at coordinate 15,688 of NW_028238460.1, forward strand.
TTTTGAACAACAATTTGGAGTTATCTCAACTACTTTGAGATATTCCTTTAGAGACACTTTCACTCGCTTTGAGAGTTCTCCTGCGAATGACATTCGCTTTTGTGCGGTGGGTTTACAAGATCATATCTTTAACCTTTCCTTTTCCAAGGAGTCGCAGTTTGTTGCTCTTGGTCGAATTTAATCGTCTTGTACAAGTTTCATGATTGTTCTTCATGAAACTCCATGATTTTTCTCATGATCGAATTAAATCGACTTGTACTTTTCTCCCACTTATTCTTGTAATAATTAGTGCTTTTCTCCCAGACTACTAGGTGTGCTAATTATTAGGAGAATATTATCATGAGCAACAAACACTTTGTTCTCTTGATTGCTCGTGGAAAAAGCCCAAATTTCTTCTAAAGAAATTGCGTCAGACTTTAGCTAATTTTGTAGTGCTTTTAAAAGCTTAGCTGTTAGACGGACTTTGGTAAGTGTGAAAACAATCATTTATAGAATATGTCCCAAAATATTCGGAAGACTGGCTTAAACCCATCTTTGATCGAATTATGCATAGCAATGTTCGATTACTCCCATTGAATCCACCATCCCTCAGATGTGTTCCATGGAGCGAGTTGGGAAACGTTTTCTCAACTCCTTTGATGGTTATCTAGTATTTGACTCAAGTTTTTATCACTCCAATCTAATCGGATGACTTAAACTCTCTTGTCAAAATGATTCTTTTACTTCGGTTTGTACTTTGTTTGAACCTTTCAAACATTCCGACTTATACTTTATGATTTGTACGTTTCCATACTTCATGAAGTTGTCAGAGTACGTATTTGAAGTTTCTCTCGTTAGCTTCTGCAAGTAAACTTATAGGTCTGCATAACACTGTATGAGTCCTAATAGATTACCAGTCTCTATGCCTTTTGAAAAGGGTGACTTTGTCAATTAAGTCCTTAAGACCTAATTGACAATGCTGAAGTTTAATGAGTTTGAATCTCTTGATTTTAGCCATTATCAATGTTAACCTTCAGTTAATTTTACCACTGGTTTAAAACATCATATGTTTCTAGAAGAACAAAATAATCACTATTAAGTTCTAAGCTAGATCAGTGTCTAAAAGAAGACTTTGATCCCTTTCAGCATCCCTAGCATTACTGCTTCTGCTCCCTCTTGGATCTTTACTTCTTTTAGTCAAGTATGTAATTCCCTTAAGCTCCCACTGAGCCGCTCATCTGGTCTTAAATACCTGATGAAGGAATTTTACGATACTTGTTTTTAACTTTGTTAGCAAGGATACGGAACCGGAATTCATAATTCCATTCCTTTTGTCCTCCAGGTGCTAAAGGTAGTTTCCTTTTAAATGGTCTAGCCATTGTTTTAGAAACATTTACAGTAATGAGGAATACTCTTGATCATGTACTCGGCAACTGCTTTTCTTTGATCAAATGTTTGTCTCACTTGACTGATCCTTTTGCCCTTTTGAATCTCAAGATCTCTTTCTTAGATTCTTTGTACCAAATCTCAAGATTTAGATATTCCCGTATGTTCTGCTCAGTTTGTTCGTAACAATCTGAGTGACTCATTTAAGGTCTTATCTATCTTTGTTCAATCGATATTGAATTTGGGTGATAGATGTATTCTGTTGTCTTCCCTTAGGATGACTTTCAGATTGCCTTGGAGGTCTCGTACCTCTCCATTTATGACTTTTGTAGGAATTTCTTCCTCAGTTTGTCTTAATGGTCGTGCTAGCATCCATTGCTCTTTCAAAGAGAATGTTATACGATTGCTTGCAAAAGGCTTTTGACCTTCTCTTGTATGAGTCAACATTGGGATTGGGTATTCTAGTGACCTTTCTTTTGAATCTGAGAACTATTCTCGGATTCATTCTTCCATTCTTGGAAGTGGATCAACACCTCCCTTAGGTGTGATTCAATGTTGAAACCGTTTCTACGTGTCATCTTAAAAACTACATAAAGAAATGACAAAGTTTTAAAACTCGTTATCGTTTTTGAAAAAACTTAGTTTTCCCACATTATTCAATAAAATCGTCCCCGATTGAATAAGTGATTCCAAGACCCCAGTTCTTCGGAGTAAAGCGGACGAAGGCCCTACCCTTTGACTCCGTCGTTCCGGGTGAGTGAACTACTTCACTGATCATACCTTATGACTCTTGGTTGATAGATTTCATTAATGAATGACTAATCTATCCTTTTGCCTCGAGTATCCAAGACTCTCTTGCTGATCTCGTTGAGTAGAACCATTTAGACGTGTAGGCCTCTTCTATAGACCTACCCGCATTGTCCCAAGGTAGAGGAGGTACTCTGCGAAGGCCGACCCACCTTCCTCGAACAAGGGCGCAACGAGTGTCTTAATCTGGATAGGCGATTACTCAAGATTACTTTTGGGGACTTTTACGCTAGTCTGGCGTTTGTTATAGTGAACTATTTAGCCTAACTAACATCCACGACATAAAGCGTAAATAAGTAAGTAAATGCGCGCGAGAAAGTAAATCAAGCAGACATGGATCCTAGTATGGCCCCTAACCTAGAAGATCTAATCTCCTTTGGTTTTCTTCTTGTTTCGCCTTTTGGTTCGTCTAGATCTCCATCCTTGAACCTCCATTGATTTCTCCCACTCGCCTTTGGATTCCATCCTTGAGTTTTCTTCAATGGACTCATTGACCCTAAACTCTAATTACAAGACTCTAACGATTCGCAGATCGTATAAACTTGAAATTAAAATTAATTACAAAGCATGCACCCATCCGTGCTTAAAACAAGAATAAAGATATAAATCTATGGCCATACTAGTTTCCCGCATTCACATCACATGCAATCATATAATATATCAAGGCTAAGAATTATATATGCATGATTATCTTGGGAGATACTTTTGTTGACATCACATGTCACATTACGGACCTTAAGTCTAAATTCGAAGAATTCAACTAGTGGTGCGTTCCGGTTTTATCTTTTATGATTTCTAAAATCATCTTTAAGAAAAACTCCGTTTCGGGTTTTGAAAGCCCGGGTCAATTTCGGAAAAACATTGGTTCGATTCTTAATGATTTCATAAATCAATTTAAAGAGAAATCCGTTTTGGCCTTCTGGATGGCCCGGATTGATTTTGGAATTATTTGGTTGGAATCGGAAGAAATTTTGGCAAAAACTCCCACTCGAAAGATGGTTCCTTTTTGTGGTCCGAAAAGCCTCGAAAAAGCCCGGGACAAGTCCTAGACAAGTCCCGGCCCAAGCCCACAAAAGGGCTCGGACAAGGTCCGGACATAGCACGGCCCATAGGGCCGGCATGTCCTGGCCGAGGCCTATTAAGGCCTGGTCTCGTCCTGGCCGGAGCCAGGACGCTAGTCCATGTACCAGACGCGTCCTAGACGTGTCTGGTGCTGGACCGGACCAGCACTAGGTGTCTCGGACTAGTCCGAGACACCCAGAACCTCCCAGACGCGTCTCCAAGACGCGTCTGGTCGAGTGCTCTGGACGCGTCCTAGACGCGTCCAGGAAGCTCCCTCCGCAGCTGCTGGTCGCGTCTCCAAGACGCGTCCCAACAGCTGCTCTGGACGCGTCTTCAAGACGCGTCCAGAAGCTTCTGTCGCAGCTGCTGGTCGCGTCCTAGACGCGTCTCAGCAGCTGCTCTGGATGCGTCCAGAGGACGCATCCAGGAGCTCCCGGTCCGGCCAGGAAGCTTCCTGGCCGGACACTAGGGTTTTTCAAAACCCTAGTTTCCAAAAATTTTTTTTTTTTTTTTCTTTTGCAACTCTAAGTTGCTATTTTCCAAATTTAAAACTTTTCTTAAAATTTTGAAATCTTTTAGAACACTTCTAAAATTTTTACAAAACTTGTAGAAACTTTTAAAATTTCCAAATTTTGTTTTGAGAGTTTCCCAAAACTCAAAACACTTCTTTTTAGAACACTTCTAAAATTCCAAAAATTTTTGTTTTTCAAAAGTTTCCAAAACTTGAAAACAACTCTTAATCAAACCAATTTTGGATCAAAGTCTAGGTTTTTGAAAACTTTTTCAAAGAACAATTTTGAAATCTATTTGAAAAATTCTTGAATCCCATTCAAAATCAATCAATTTCTTATGTTTAAAACTCTTTTAAACATAACTATCAACTTAATCAAGCATGGATTAGTCCGAAATTCAATCTAATTGAGTTTTAAAACACTTTTAATCATCAATTTGATTCTTAATTTGAAATTCATTGAATCCCATTCAATATTATCAAATTGTGAGTTTAAATAGTTTTAAAACACTTTTAAAATATTTTTATAAACTCAATTTATCAAACTATCAATTATATCTAATATGAACTAGTTCGATTCTTAGCAAAAACTAGTTAATAGCAAGAGGCTCTGACGCCACTGTAGGGTTTTATACCCTTCTACTAGTGTTTATAGCGGAAATATGACATCTAATGTCTACACTAGTATTCCCAGGATCACATGCAAAACTAGTAATTAATCTAATGGAGATAGTGGATTACCTTAATCGCTTTTCCCTCAAACTAGTTGAATTGATTGAAGAAGACCAAGAGCTTCAAGTGTAGCTCCTCTACTTGGGACACGAGCAATCAATTTGATCTCCCACCTTGTTGTATAGCTAGCACACCAATGGTGGTTGGATAATAAGAAGACCTTCTTCTTGCTTGACTAGATAGATAGTTAATGGGAATTAGCTCACTTTCTCCTCTCTACTTGATGTGGTAGAGTAAGAAAGCTTAAAGAGAAATTCCACACCTTATTCTCTGCCCTAAGAGTGTTTATATAGAACCCTAATAAGAATCCACCTCCTTTTAGGTTTCCCAAAACACCCTTTAGAATAAGATTTAGGGAAATAGTCGAAAATAGCAACTATTGGTATTTTCTCAATTCCCTAAGGAGATGACGTCCAAACCCAGCCAAAATTGGCAGATTTAATGTTCATAACATAAGGAAACGTCCCTCCAAAAATCAGCCCAATCCGAGCCCTAAAAGTGCCCGAATCGGCCTAGGCCCAAAAACCCTGCTTTTGGCCTTTTTGTACTATCTTTGCCTAATTCCTTTTTAGGCCTATGAGATATGTTTATGGGACACTCCCATGATTATATCTCACTCCCACTAGTCATATCCTAGATCAATTTGTCACTCTTATGTGTAACCCGTTGTAGGATCCGATCGAAGTTAGCCGCGAATTACTTCGTAATTCGACGATCGTAGTTGGTCTCTAGCTACAACTCTACGATCCCTAAATCAATCGGACTTGATGATCTTCCACATCAATTGTCCTATCCGACAAATTGTTCGCATTGTCACCTTGGTCGAAGGACATCTCCTTCAACTCCTTCACGATTGTGGAGCCACAGATAACTTTATAGTCCCAGATGAGGCCAGAAGATTGGGACTTAAGTATGAAGGAGACGCGAGTAAGATGAAGGCAGTGAACTCGCCTCCTAAGACCGTGCATGGAGTAGCACGGAATGTACCACTAAAGATTGGCACCTGGAGTGGTACTGTGGATTTCATGGTAGCAAACATGGATGACTTCAAGGTTGTCCTTGGGTTGGATTTCATGGAGCATGCCAAAGCAACCATTAGCCCTTACTTGAATGTTGTCAGCATCCATGATGAGAAGTCACCATGTATGGTACCTGCCGTTCGAGCAAAGGCAAAGGGAGGATCTCTTTCAGCTATACAGCTTAGCAGGGGACTTGCCAAAGGAGAAGAGACATTCCTTGCCACAGTTAAAGAGGAACCTGATGGGGCAGAAGGACCAGTCCCTACTGAAGTTCAAGCAGTCCTTGAGGAGTACAAGGACATTATGCCAGATGAGCTGCCTAAGAAGCTTCCACCAAGGAGAGAGGTGGACCATGAGATCGAGTTGGAACCGGGGTCCAAGCCGCCTGCCTTGGCCCCTTACCGGATGGCACCTCCTGAGTTGGCAGAGCTGAGGAAGCAACTCAAGGAGCTACTTGATGCAGGATTCATCCAACCTTCCAAATCACCTTATGGGGCGCCAGTGCTCTTTCAGAAGAAACACGATGGGAGTCTACGTCTATGCATCGACTACCGAGCACTGAACAAGGTGACAGTAAAGAACAAATACCCTATCCCTCGGGTGGAAGACTTGTTTGATCAACTAGGTGGTGCAAGGATCTTCTCAAAGCTAGACTTGAGGTCAGGCTACTATCAGGTACGAATAGCCAAAGGAGATGAGCCCAAGACCACTTGTGTCACCAGGTATGGAGCTTATGAATTTTTAGTTATGCCCTTTGGTTTAACAAATGCTCCTGCCACATTCTGCACCCTTATGAACAAGGTATTCCATCCTTACTTAGACAAATTCGTAGTTGTTTACCTTGATGATATAGTAATATATAGTCGTACCATGGAGGAGCACCTTAAACACCTACGAATTGTCTTTCAAGTACTAAGGGAGAACTCTCTCTATGTCAAAAGAGAGAAATGTTCCTTTGCTTCCACCAAGGTTGCCTTCCTTGGTCATTGGATAGGAGAAGGGAAAATATGGATGGATCAGAAGAAAATACAAGCCATTCAAGGTTGGGAGGAGCCAACCAAAGTGACCCAACTAAGGTCCTTCTTGGGGCTTGTTAACTATTACCGGCGGTTCATCGAGGGATATTCCAAAAGAGCTGCCCCACTCACTGATCTTCTGAAGAAGAACCAAGCTTGGTTGTGGACTGATAAATGCCAAGCTGCCTTTGATGATCTAAAGCAAGCTGTTATGAAAGAGCCTGTACTTAGCTTGCCAGACCATACTAAACCTTACGAGGTATATACAGATGCTTCTGACTTTGCTATTGGAGGTGTTCTT
>NW_028238460.1:40000-47500 GCF_041429995.1 Eschscholzia californica
AAGTGTTCCGTGCGTGTGAACTACGTTGTCCCATGTGCCGGCTCTCGACTCCTAAGATGTCCCATGTAAATGCCCTTCGTGGGAAAGAATGTCCCGTGCAACGTCCCTTGATGATCCCCATAAGGTGTCCCATGTGCGTCCCATGATGTCCCATGCGCGTCCCGTGCCGTCCGAGCCTCACCAAGGCCGTCCCATGCGCGTCCCGTGCCGTCCGAGCCTCACCAAGGCCGTCCCATGCGCGTCTCGTGCCGTCCCGAGCTGTGCCGAGGCCGTCCCGTGCTGTCCCATGCCGTCCCGAGCCTCGCCAAGGCCGTCCCGTGCCGTCCGAGCTGTGCCGAGGCCGTCCCGTGCCGTCCCGTGCTGTCCCATGCCGTCCCGAGCCTCGCCAAGGCCGTCCCGTGCCGTCCGAGCTGTGCCGAGGCCGTCCCGTGCCGTCCCGTGCTGTCCCATGCCGTCCCGAGCCTCGCCAAGGCCGTCCCGTGCCGTCCGAGCTGTGCCGAGGCCGTCCCGTGCCGTCCCGTGCTGTCCCATGCCGTCCCGAGCCTCGCCAAGGCCGTCCCATGCGCGTCCCGTGCCGTCCGAGCTGTGCCGAGGCCGTCCCGTGCTGTCCCATGCCGTCCCGAGCCTCGCCAAGGCCGTCCCATGCGCGTCCCGTGCCGTCCGAGCCTCACAAAGGCCGTCCCAGGCCGTCCCGTGCCGTCCCATGCGCGTCCCGTGCCGTCCGAGCCTCACCAGGGCCGTGACATGCCGTCCCGAGCCTGACCAAGGCCGTCCCGAGCCTCACCAAGGCCGTCCCATGCGCGTCCCGAGCTGTCCCATGCCGTCCCGAGCCTTAGCAAGGCCGTCCCATTCGCGTCCCGTGCTGTCCCATGCCGTCCCGAGCCTTAGCAAGGCCGTCCCATTCGCGTCCCGTGCCGTCCCATGCGCGTCCCGTGCTGTCCCGTGCCGTCCCGAGCCTGACCAATGCTGTCCCGTGCGCGTCCCATTCTTTTGGCTCGGCTGGCCCGTGCATTCTATGGGGTCGTGGGACATTTCGAAATCCACCCGGGCCATTTCGACTCTCTCTTCATTAATACTATTGAGGTATTATTTATGAATTATTGGAGAAAAGAAACGGAAGAAAATATTTTTTTTTCTATTTTTTATGAATTTTCCGGTGTTTATTCACTTAAAAATTCATAGAAAAATAAATATTTATCGGAATCGCTATTATAATATATCAAAAAAATCCTTGCGAAAAGACCTTTCCAACGAGTATAAGTTTGCTGGATTCCGACGAGTAACGAAGGAGTAAAGGCCCAGTATGCTTGGTTAAAAAATTGATGTTTCCTTGTGAAAATAGGAAAAACAATAACTTTGCACTATAAGGGGGAGGGTTGAGCTCCTTCCCCAGAGCGTGCACAGCACTTGTGCTGGCACGTTCCCTAGTGCTCGCCAAGCACCATAGGGCATCCAAAGGGCAAAGCTCGGCCTACTACATGATGGGAAGCTTCTAATATGTCGGAATACGAAGAGATTTCGTGCGACCCGAAGCTCGGCTCGGGCGTCCCGGCCTGTGCCGAGCTGTGCCGAGCGCGTCCCAGGCCGTCCCGAGCCAAGTCTCGGGCGTCCCAGTGTCACGGCCTTTTTATCACGTTAGGTCGACCCGGCATATTATGCTCAAAGACACGGGTCGATAGTGCGGAATATCAAATCCTAACGTACCGTGCGGCGCTATGCATTCCCTCCTAACGCATAGCCAGCCTTCCCGAACATATTCGGAGCATCTCGACTATCAAGTCATCTTGGTTCCCAACCAATAATGCGGCATGACACCAACGTGTCCCAACCTACGAGCATAGCTCGAGCCGTCCCGTATAACGCTTCCTTGAGTCATAGACTCTCGCCCACTATAAAGGATACCAACATATGTGCGGAGCACACCAAGCCGCATATGCGGATCTTGCCATCTAGTCTCAAGCATCCGGCACCTTATCATCTCGGCTTACCATCCGGACATTGGGCATAGGAGCATCCATCTTTAATAAGCTACCACATGCCCAACATAGCACATCAAGGCTTGGCCCCTTGAATAGCTCAATCCTCCTTATGGAATATGCTAGCACGACGCACGCCTCGCCATGGCATGAGAACATGCAACACCTTTTCCAAAGGAACCCGCAGTAACCTATCTCCAGGTACTGTCCCGAGCCATTTCCTATGACAAGGGAACCCGTGCAATATGCTTCTCTCGCATACGCTAGGCCGGCCTCATGGGTTGCGCCACGAGGATGCTCACTTTCGTGCATACCATGCTAAGGATGGGCGAGCTCCCATCCACGAGGTCTTGACATATGCTGGATGCATATGAGGAAGGGAGACCACCCCCTCCTCAGGTGCAAACTTCTTGTTTTGCCTATTTCCACAAGGAAACATCAATCCTTTTAACCAGGCATACTCTCGTCCAAATGACCCTTCGTATCCTTGACAAAGTCTTGAATGCCACGGGCGTCCCGTGCATGGCCTAAGGAAGCTTGCTTGGCACTCTTGCCCTATCTCGACCTCGTATTCGGCCCTACGGCCTATATGCTCGTACGTGCTCCTAGCACTCGTCACGTCATATGCATGCTCAACAATATGCACGTGACATACTCCCCCACTTGTAATGTCGACGTCCTCGTCGACTAAGTTTGGAGTACCACTTCAATCTTCTGCCTCAACTCCGATGCTACCACTGCACCTTCATGTCTTCGGCATACCACACCTCCGTGTGAACTCAACTACGCAGTCTCGTCGCGCAGGTTCCCCCTCCGGGTTAACTCAATCTTCTGCAATGCATCCTCCGATGCGTTAGGATAATGGACTTCTCTACCATTCATCCATGCTCAATGTCGCTTCTCTCATGCAGCCTCCGCCGCTCCTTGAACTCAGGTACCTCACCTCCTCGGCTTCACCACGAGTTAGCATCTCGACGCCACTGCGTCTTGCCATGTGCTCGCAATGTTGCCATCGCAAAGCAACTCGTCTTCAATGTCACTCACCTCTGGATCAGACCCAACGTACCCATGTACTCCACGTTCTGACTCCTTGGTTTGCTTGTTCATTGAGACCCTCATTACGCCCTCCGGCTTCTCAACATCAAGTGCACTCTGGTACCTAAGCATCACTACTTGTACCCTTGAGTGTATACCACTTGAACTCTTCGCAATGCCGCCCCTCTCTCGACGACCCTTGCCTCGATTGTGCCTCTGCACCTGCACCTCTGTGCACATCTCAAACAAGCCTCTGCTTGTGCGCCTCCGCGCTTGCGCCTCGTGCGCTCGGCATCATCCGTGCCATCCCTTCCTCGGGAAATTGTCGTGTTGCCTTCGATGTCCACTAAACGAGTACGGTATCTTTCTCTCCGCGAGAACTACATGGTACCAAACCATCCACCATTGGCATACTCTTGGGAACGTCCTCTCTGACTACATCTAGACACACACTTGCCATTTAATCTTTGGCGATGCTCCTTAACCCGAGCATCTTGGTAGGCTCGTGTCCCTCTTGAACACATCCGAACGTACCACCGCATAAGTTCCAACACATCTCATGCAGCACCATACGGCTTACAACTCAACTGCAAACTCGACGTTGTCATATGTATCTGACGATATGAACTTAGTCCCAACTATCTCCAGACTTGAACGATGCTTAATGTCACCACGACACACCATCCTGAAATCCCATAACGTGAGCTGATCTCTTCTCAGTCACCACGTACTCATTGCACACTGTAGGCTTGAACTCGGTTCCAACTTACCTCCAATGCATAACTCAAACATGGGCCGATCTACTTCAGATACAACGACCCTCATATTACTTGACGGCTTGAACTCGGTTCCAACTACCATCAGTACTGTACTTGGTCTCGTGAATCTGTCATCTAGACTTCACACCAATATGTCCATAAGCTTCAATGTTGGTTTCGGCTTATAGCACTCATGCGACATACCTCACACAACTGTGTTAGCATATCCATGTCTCATCTCAAGTGAGTCCGTTCTCTTTGGAACTCAAATGCGCTTACAACACATCGTGCCGAACCCTATCGTGCACCATACCACATAAGCACAACTTGATCTAGCACCAACTTGCCCAACGATGTACTCTGTCCATCTATCTTACTCTTTGACCACCGTCTTCTGTAAGTAGCTTGAACTCACAACATCACAAGTCACTCGATGCTACCTTCGGCTTAAGCATAAGAGAGTATCCTTCAACACCTTGTTGCCATACCCTACTCTAACGCTCAAGTATTACTCGGATCAACATAGCTCCACTCTCGGATGCCAATCCAACAAGCTTACTCAGACTAGCTTACCACAAGCTCTCAGCCTGACTCTACTTGCCATCTTGGTACACTTCATACCAAGCCTGTTGTCCACTCCAAGGACTCTATATCATGATGTACCCAATGCGCACCAAATCGTACTGAGCATTACTGCACTAAGCTCGCACACGACTCACCGTGCCATTCTTTGTCCATCCCATTCTCTACACTTGTCCTTACCTCTAAAGGACTCAAGTATATATGGTACCTTCTTGCCAACCAAGTCACACTGAACTCTTACAGCTTGCACATGACTTCTTGTGCCAATACGGTTCCATCTCATATCTCGCATATGTCCTTCACCTCAAAGGAACATAGACCCAAGTATAGCTACCACCGTAGCATCCGTGCGCACGGCCTATTCCTTCCGTCGGAACTCTCGTCGCTCTATGCACCATGCATCCCTTGACAAAGGTCCCCTCTCTTGCATCATAGCTTCAGAGACCATACCATCTTGAATGCATCTCACTCTGAAAGCCATCTCTTGGAATCATGCTCTCAACGCAGCTCTTCATACACACTCCAGTATACCACATACCATAGTGGGAGAATCACTAAGCTCTTCGTCACACTCTTCGAGCATAGATACCATCTCTTTGAACCTGCCCTCCAGGCTCTGGAAGTATGCTTCCAAACATACCACATGTTCTTAGGCATATCTTCGTGCTTGTCACCTCAAGCCCCCAAAACACATCCATTTGCCACTATAACTAGGCTCTTGGAACACATCTTGTAAGCTATCGAGCTCTTGATCCATCTATCACAAGGACCAGAGCAATATACACGTTGGCCTATCCACTAGGCTATTATACCAACTGTTAAATGGTTATCAGGATGCAATACATCTTCGCTCGTGCATCTCCATCCTGCAGCTCAGGCTCTGACATCCATTTCTCCTCTAGGATCAGAGCTCCATACTCTTAAGCTTGACCAATCAAGCTCTGATACCAATTGTCAAATAGGTATCAGAGGGTAATATATCTCTTTAGCCTCTCATCTAGGCTCTGATACCAATTGTCACGGCCTTTTTATCACGTTAGGTCGACCCGGCATATTATGCTCAAAGACACGGGTCGATAGTGCGGAATATCAAATCCTAACGTACCGTGCGGCGCTATGCATTCCCTCCTAACGCATAGCCAGCCTTCCCGAACATATTCGGAGCATCTCGACTATCAAGTCATCTTGGTTCCCAACCAATAATGCGGCATGACACCAACGTGTCCCAACCTACGAGCATAGCTCGAGCCGTCCCGTATAACGCTTCCTTGAGTCATAGACTCTCGCCCACTATAAAGGATACCAACATATGTGCGGAGCACACCAAGCCGCATATGCGGATCTTGCCATCTAGTCTCAAGCATCCGGCACCTTATCATCTCGGCTTACCATCCGGACATTGGGCATAGGAGCATCCATCTTTAATAAGCTACCACATGCCCAACATAGCACATCAAGGCTTGGCCCCTTGAATAGCTCAATCCTCCTTATGGAATATGCTAGCACGACGCACGCCTCGCCATGGCATGAGAACATGCAACACCTTTTCCAAAGGAACCCGCAGTAACCTATCTCCAGGTACTGTCCCGAGCCATTTCCTATGACAAGGGAACCCGTGCAATATGCTTCTCTCGCATACGCTAGGCCGGCCTCATGGGTTGCGCCACGAGGATGCTCACTTTCGTGCATACCATGCTAAGGATGGGCGAGCTCCCATCCACGAGGTCTTGACATATGCTGGATGCATATGAGGAAGGGAGACCACCCCCTCCTCAGGTGCAAACTTCTTGTTTTGCCTATTTCCACAAGGAAACATCAATCCTTTTAACCAGGCATACTCTCGTCCAAATGACCCTTCGTATCCTTGACAAAGTCTTGAATGCCACGGGCGTCCCGTGCATGGCCTAAGGAAGCTTGCTTGGCACTCTTGCCCTATCTCGACCTCGTATTCGGCCCTACGGCCTATATGCTCGTACGTGCTCCTAGCACTCGTCACGTCATATGCATGCTCAACAATATGCACGTGACACCAGGCCGGCCCGAGCAAAGTCTCGGACGTCCCAGGCCGTCCCGAGCTGTGTCGAGGCCGTCCCAGGGCGTCCCGAGCTGGAGCGAGGGCGTCCCAGGCCGTCCCGAGCCAAGTCTCGGGCGTCCCAGGCCGTCCCGAGCAAAGTCTCGGACGTCCCAGGCCGTCCCGAGCAAAGTCTCGGGCGTCCCAGGCCGTCCCGAGCTGTGCCGAGGCCGTCCCAGGCCGTCCCGAGCTGTGGCAAGGGCGTCCCAGGCCGTCCCGAGCAAAGTCTCGGGCGTCCCATGCCGTCCCGAGCTGTGGCAAGGGCGTCCCAGGCCGTCCCGTGCTGTGCCGAGGCCGTCCCGAGCCTAGTCTCGGGCGTCCCAGGCCGTCCCGAGCTATGGCGAGGGCGTCCCAGGCCGTCCCGAGCCAAGTCTCGGGCGTACCTGGCCGTCTCGAGCTGTAGCGAGGGCGTCCCATGCCGTCCCGGGATGTCCCATGCGCGTCCCGTGCCGGCCCGAGCAACAGCTCGGGCGTCCCGTGCCTCGGCCCTTCCAAGTGGTGCTTCGTCGGACATCTCGATATCCACTCGAGCATTTTCGACCATTCTCCATATGTGGGTGTGTGGGTATTTATCAGGAATATTGGAGAAAGAATCGGGAAAAAAATATTTTTTTTCTATTTTTTTTGAATTTTTAATTGTTTATTCACTTAAAAATTCATAAAAAAATAAATATTTATCGGAATCGCTATTATTATATATCAAAAGAATCCTTGTGAAAAGACCTTTCCAACGAATGCAAGTTTGTTGGATTTGGACGAGTAACGAAGGAGCAAAGGCCGAGTATGCTTGGTTAAAAATTTGATGTTTCCTTGTGAAAATAGGGAAAACAATAACTTTGCACTATATAGGGGAGGGGTGAGCTCCCTCCCCAGGCCGTGCACAGCCCTTGGGCTGGCAGGTGCCTTGGCCCTTGGGATGCAACATAAGGCATCCCAAGGGCAAAGCTCGGCACGGGGGTGGATGGGAAGCTTCCAAGAGTTGCCCAACTCATCCCCGACGTGGAAAATCGAAGAGGCGGCTGGGGGGGCCCGGGGGGGCACCACGGGCAAAAAATCAAAAACTCCCCAGCCTATGCCG
>NW_028238460.1:57500-62500 GCF_041429995.1 Eschscholzia californica
CCGAGGCCGTCCCGAGCCTAGTCTCGGGCGTCCCAGTGTCACGTGCATATTGTTGAGCATGCATATGACGTGACGAGTGCTAGGAGCACGTACGAGCATATAGGCCGTAGGGCCGAATACGAGGTCGAGATAGGGCAAGAGTGCCAAGCAAGCTTCCTTAGGCCATGCACGGGACGCCCGTGGCATTCAAGACTTTGTCAAGGATACGAAGGGTCATTTGGACGAGAGTATGCCTGGTTAAAAGGATTGATGTTTCCTTGTGGAAATAGGCAAAACAAGAAGTTTGCACCTTAGGAGGGGGTGGTCTCCCTTCCTCATATGCATCCAGCATATGCCAAGACCTCGTGGATGGGAGCTCGCCCATCCTTAGCATGGTATGCACGAAAGTGAGCATCCTCGTGGCGCAACCCATGAGGCCGGCCTAGCGTATGCGAGAGAAGCATATTGCACGGGTTCCCTTGTCATAGGAAATGGCTCGGGACAGTACCTGGAGATAGGTTACTGCGGGTTCCTTTGGAAGGTGTGTTGCATATTCTCATGCCATGGCGAGGCGTGCGTCGTGCTAGCATATTCCATAAGGATGATTGAGCTATTCAAGGGGCCAAGCCTTGATGTGCTATGTTGGGCATTAGGTAGCTTATTAGAGATGGATGCTCATATGCCCAATGTCCGGATGGTAGCCGAGATGATAGATGACGGATGCTTGAGACTAGATGGCAAGATCCGCATATGCGGCTTGGTGTGCTCCGCACGTATGTTGGTATCCTTTATAGTGGGCGAGAGTCTATGACTCAAGGAAGCGTTATACGGGACGGCTCGAGCTATGCTCGTAGGTTGGGACACGTTGGTGTCATGCCGCATTATTGGTTGGGAACCAAGATGACTTGATAGTCGAGATGCTCCGAATATGTTCGGGAAGGCTGGCTATGTGTTAGGAGGGAATACATAGCGCCGCACGGTACGTTAGGATTTGATATTCCGCACTATCGACCCGTGTCTTTGAGCATAATATGCCGGGTCGACCTAACGTGACAATAAGGCCGTGACAATTGGTATCAGAGCCTGGATATCAGGCTATAGACTATGGTGCTCTGATCCCATATGAGAATTGCGATCAGAGCCTGGGCGACAGGATAGAGTATCGTGCCCTGATCCGATATGAGAAATGGTTATCAGGATAACGTAACCATTTAACAGTTGGTATAATAGCCTAGTGGATAGGCCAAAGGTGTATGTTGCTCTGGTCCTTGTGATAGATGGATCAAGAGCTTGATAGCTTACAAGATGTGTTCCAAGAGCCTAGTGATTGCGGCGAATGGATGTGTTTTGGGAGCTTGAGGTGACAAGCACGAAGATATGCCTAAGAACATGTGGTATGTTTGGAAGCATACTTCTAGAGCCGGACGGCAGGTTCAAAGAGATGGTATCTATGCTCGAAGAGTTGACGAAGAGCTTAGTGATTCTCCCACTATGGTATGAGGTATACTGGAGTGTGTATGAAGAGCTGCGTTGAGAGCATGATTCCAAGAGATGGCTTTCAGAGTGAGATGCATTCAAGATGAGATGGTCTCTGAAGCTATGATGTTAAGAAGGGACCTTTGTCGAGGGATGCATGGTGCATAAGGCGACGAGAGTTCCGACGGAAGGAATAGGCCGTGTGCACGGATGCTACGGTGGTAGCTATACTTGGGTCTATGTTCCTTGGAGATGAAGGACATATGCGAGATATGAGATGGAACCGTATTGACACAAGAAGTCATGTGCAAGCTGTAAGAGTTCGGTGTGACTTGGTTGGCAAGGAGGTACCATATATACTTGAGTCCTTTAGAGGTAAGGACAAGTGCAGAGATGGGATGAACCGAGAATGGCACGGTGAGTCGTGTGCGAGCTTAGTGCAGTAATGCTCAGTACGATTTGGTGCGCATTGGGTACATCATGATATAGAGTCCTTGGAGTGGACAACAAGCTTGGTATGAAGTGTACCAAGATGGCAAGTAGAGTCAGGCTGGGAGCTTGTGGTAAGCTAGTCTGAGTAAGCTTGTTGGATTGGCATCCAAGAGTGGAGCTATGTTGATCCGAGTAATACTTGAGCGTTAGAGCAGGGTATGGCAACAAGGTGTTGAAGGATACTCTCTTATGCTTAAGCCGAAGGTAGCATCGAGTGACTTGTGATGTTGTGAGTTCAAGCTACTTACAGAAGACAGAGGTCAATGGTAAGATAGATGGACAGAGTACATCGTTGGGCAAGTTGGTGCTAGATCAAGGTGCTTATGTGGTATAAGTGCATTTGAGTCCGAAGAGAACGGACCTCACTTGAGATGAGACATGGATATGCTAGCACGTTGGTGTGTGGTATGTCGCATGAGTGCTATAAGCCGAAACCAACATTGAAGCTTATGGTCATATTAGTGTGAAGTCTAGATGACAGATTCACGAGACCAAGTGAAGTACTGATGGTAGTTGGAACCGAGTTCAAGCCGTCAAGTAATATGAGGGTCGTTGTATCTGAAGTGGATCGGCCCATGTTTGAGTTATGCATTGGAGGTAAGTTGGAACCGAGTTCAAGCCTACAGTGTGCAATGAGTACGTGGTGACGGAGAAGAGATCAGCTCACGTTTGGGATTTCAGGATGGTGTGTCGTGGTGACATTGAGCATCGTCCAACTCTGGTGATAGTTGGAACCAAGTTCAGATCGTCAGAGACATATGACAACGTCGAGTTTGCAGTTGAGTTATAAGCCGTATGGTGCTGCATGAGGTGTGTTGGAACTTATGCGGTGGTACGTTCGGATGTGTTCAAGAGGGACACGAGCCTACCAAGATGCTCGGGTTAAGGAGCATCGCCAATGATTAAATGGCAAGTGTGTGTCTGGATGTAGTCAAGAGGACGTTCCCAAGAGTATGCCAATGGTGGATGGTTTGGTACCATGTAGTTCTCGTGGAGAGAAGCTACCTTGCTCGTTTAGTGGACATCGAAGACAACACGACAATTTCCCGAGGAAGGGATGGCACGGATGATGCCGAGCGCATGTGGCGCAAGCGCGGAGGCGCACAAGCAGAGGCTTGTTTGAGTTGCACAGAGGTGCAGGTGCAGAGGCACAATCGAGGCAAGGGTCGTCGAGAGAGGGGCGACATTGCGAAGAGTTCAAGTGGTATACACTCAAGGGTACAAGTAGTGATGCTTAGGTACTAGAGTGCACTTGATGTTGAGGACAGAGGTCAAAACGAGGGTCTCAATGAACAAGCAAACCAAGGAGTCAGAACGTGGAGTACATGGGTACGTTGGGTCTGATCCAGAGGGGAGTGACATTGAAGACGAGTTGCTTTGCGATGGCAACATTGCAGGCACATGGCAAGACGCAGTGGCGTCGAGATGCTAACTCGAGGCGAAGCCGAGGAGGTGAGGTACCTGAGTTCGAGGAGCGGCGGAGGCTGCATGAGAGAAGCAACATTGAGCATGGATGAATGGTAGAGAAGACCATTATCCTAACGCATCGGAGGATGCATTGCAGAAGATTGAGTTAACCCGGAGGGGGAACCTGCGCGACGAGACTGCGTAGTTGAGTCAGCACGGAGGTGCGGTCTGCCGAAGACATGAAGGTGCAGTGGTAGCATCGGAGTGGGGCAGAGGATTGAAGTACTCCAAACTTAGTCGACGAGGACGTCGACATTACAAGTGGGGGAGTATGTCACGTGCATATTGTTGAGCATGCATATGACGTGACGAGTGCTAGGAGCACGTACGAGCATATAGGCCGTAGGGCCGAATACGAGGTCGAGATAGGGCAAGAGTGCCAAGCAAGCTTCCTTAGGCCATGCACGGGACGCCCGTGGCATTCAAGACTTTGTCAAGGATACGAAGGGTCATTTGGACGAGAGTATGCCTGGTTAAAAGGATTGATGTTTCCTTGTGGAAATAGGCAAAACAAGAAGTTTGCACCTTAGGAGGGGGTGGTCTCCCTTCCTCATATGCATCCAGCATATGCCAAGACCTCGTGGATGGGAGCTCGCCCATCCTTAGCATGGTATGCACGAAAGTGAGCATCCTCGTGGCGCAACCCATGAGGCCGGCCTAGCGTATGCGAGAGAAGCATATTGCACGGGTTCCCTTGTCATAGGAAATGGCTCGGGACAGTACCTGGAGATAGGTTACTGCGGGTTCCTTTGGAAGGTGTGTTGCATATTCTCATGCCATGGCGAGGCGTGCGTCGTGCTAGCATATTCCATAAGGATGATTGAGCTATTCAAGGGGCCAAGCCTTGATGTGCTATGTTGGGCATTAGGTAGCTTATTAGAGATGGATGCTCATATGCCCAATGTCCGGATGGTAGCCGAGATGATAGATGACGGATGCTTGAGACTAGATGGCAAGATCCGCATATGCGGCTTGGTGTGCTCCGCACGTATGTTGGTATCCTTTATAGTGGGCGAGAGTCTATGACTCAAGGAAGCGTTATACGGGACGGCTCGAGCTATGCTCGTAGGTTGGGACACGTTGGTGTCATGCCGCATTATTGGTTGGGAACCAAGATGACTTGATAGTCGAGATGCTCCGAATATGTTCGGGAAGGCTGGCTATGTGTTAGGAGGGAATACATAGCGCCGCACGGTACGTTAGGATTTGATATTCCGCACTATCGACCCGTGTCTTTGAGCATAATATGCCGGGTCGACCTAACGTGACAATAAGGCCGTGACACCAGGCCGTCCCGAGCTATGGCGAGGGCGTCCCAGGCCGTCCCGAGCCAAGTCTCGGGCGTACCTGGCCGTCTCGAGCTGTAGCGAGGGCGTCCCATGCCGTCCCGGGATGTCCCATGCGCGTCCCGTGCCGGCCCGAGCAACAGCTCGGGCGTCCCGTGCCTCGGCCCTTCCAAGTGGTGCTTCGTCGGACATCTCGATATCCACTCGAGCATTTTCGACCATTCTCCATATGTGGGTGTGTGGGTATTTATCAGGAATATTGGAGAAAGAATCGGGAAAAAAATATTTTTTTTCTATTTT
>NW_028238460.1:100000-102500 GCF_041429995.1 Eschscholzia californica
GTCCCATGTAAATGCCCTTCGTGGGAAAGAATGTCCCGTGCAACGTCCCTTGATGATCCCCATAAGGTGTCCCATGTGCGTCCCATGATGTCCCATGCGCGTCCCGTGCCGTCCGAGCCTCACCAAGGCCGTCCCATGCGCGTCCCGTGCCGTCCGAGCCTCACCAAGGCCGTCCCATGCGCGTCTCGTGCCGTCCCGAGCTGTGCCGAGGCCGTCCCGTGCTGTCCCATGCCGTCCCGAGCCTCGCCAAGGCCGTCCCGTGCCGTCCGAGCTGTGCCGAGGCCGTCCCGTGCCGTCCCGTGCTGTCCCATGCCGTCCCGAGCCTCGCCAAGGCCGTCCCGTGCCGTCCGAGCTGTGCCGAGGCCGTCCCGTGCCGTCCCGTGCTGTCCCATGCCGTCCCGAGCCTCGCCAAGGCCGTCCCGTGCCGTCCGAGCTGTGCCGAGGCCGTCCCGTGCCGTCCCGTGCTGTCCCATGCCGTCCCGAGCCTCGCCAAGGCCGTCCCATGCGCGTCCCGTGCCGTCCGAGCTGTGCCGAGGCCGTCCCGTGCTGTCCCATGCCGTCCCGAGCCTCGCCAAGGCCGTCCCATGCGCGTCCCGTGCCGTCCGAGCCTCACAAAGGCCGTCCCAGGCCGTCCCGTGCCGTCCCATGCGCGTCCCGTGCCGTCCGAGCCTCACCAGGGCCGTGACATGCCGTCCCGAGCCTGACCAAGGCCGTCCCGAGCCTCACCAAGGCCGTCCCATGCGCGTCCCGAGCTGTCCCATGCCGTCCCGAGCCTTAGCAAGGCCGTCCCATTCGCGTCCCGTGCTGTCCCATGCCGTCCCGAGCCTTAGCAAGGCCGTCCCATTCGCGTCCCGTGCCGTCCCATGCGCGTCCCGTGCTGTCCCGTGCCGTCCCGAGCCTGACCAATGCTGTCCCGTGCGCGTCCCATTCTTTTGGCTCGGCTGGCCCGTGCATTCTATGGGGTCGTGGGACATTTCGAAATCCACCCGGGCCATTTCGACTCTCTCTTCATTAATACTATTGAGGTATTATTTATGAATTATTGGAGAAAAGAAACGGAAGAAAATATTTTTTTTTCTATTTTTTATGAATTTTCCGGTGTTTATTCACTTAAAAATTCATAGAAAAATAAATATTTATCGGAATCGCTATTATAATATATCAAAAAAATCCTTGCGAAAAGACCTTTCCAACGAGTATAAGTTTGCTGGATTCCGACGAGTAACGAAGGAGTAAAGGCCCAGTATGCTTGGTTAAAAAATTGATGTTTCCTTGTGAAAATAGGAAAAACAATAACTTTGCACTATAAGGGGGAGGGTTGAGCTCCTTCCCCAGAGCGTGCACAGCACTTGTGCTGGCACGTTCCCTAGTGCTCGCCAAGCACCATAGGGCATCCAAAGGGCAAAGCTCGGCCTACTACATGATGGGAAGCTTCTAATATGTCGGAATACGAAGAGATTTCGTGCGACCCGAAGCTCGGCTCGGGCGTCCCGGCCTGTGCCGAGCTGTGCCGAGCGCGTCCCAGGCCGTCCCGAGCCAAGTCTCGGGCGTCCCAGGCCGGCCCGAGCAAAGTCTCGGACGTCCCAGGCCGTCCCGAGCTGTGTCGAGGCCGTCCCAGGGCGTCCCGAGCTGGAGCGAGGGCGTCCCAGGCCGTCCCGAGCCAAGTCTCGGGCGTCCCAGGCCGTCCCGAGCAAAGTCTCGGACGTCCCAGGCCGTCCCGAGCAAAGTCTCGGGCGTCCCAGGCCGTCCCGAGCTGTGCCGAGGCCGTCCCAGGCCGTCCCGAGCTGTGGCAAGGGCGTCCCAGGCCGTCCCGAGCAAAGTCTCGGGCGTCCCATGCCGTCCCGAGCTGTGGCAAGGGCGTCCCAGGCCGTCCCGTGCTGTGCCGAGGCCGTCCCGAGCCTAGTCTCGGGCGTCCCAGGCCGTCCCGAGCTATGGCGAGGGCGTCCCAGGCCGTCCCGAGCCAAGTCTCGGGCGTACCTGGCCGTCTCGAGCTGTAGCGAGGGCGTCCCATGCCGTCCCGGGATGTCCCATGCGCGTCCCGTGCCGGCCCGAGCAACAGCTCGGGCGTCCCGTGCCTCGGCCCTTCCAAGTGGTGCTTCGTCGGACATCTCGATATCCACTCGAGCATTTTCGACCATTCTCCATATGTGGGTGTGTGGGTATTTATCAGGAATATTGGAGAAAGAATCGGGAAAAAAATATTTTTTTTCTATTTTTTTTGAATTTTTAATTGTTTATTCACTTAAAAATTCATAAAAAAATAAATATTTATCGGAATCGCTATTATTATATATCAAAAGAATCCTTGTGAAAAGACCTTTCCAACGAATGCAAGTTTGTTGGATTTGGACGAGTAACGAAGGAGCAAAGGCCGAGTATGCTTGGTTAAAAATTTGATGTTTCCTTGTGAAAATAGGGAAAACAATAACTTTGCACTATATAGGGGAGGGGTGAGCTCCCTCCCCAGGCCGTGCACAGCCCTTGGGCTGGCAGGTGCCTT